>NW_026779617.1:0-86895 GCF_030144855.1 Hypanus sabinus
AGGATCTAGTACGTGATCTCAGACCATACACCCCTACCACCCCTGTACAATCTCATCTACACAGAGGAGCTGGTACATGAACTGAGACGATGCACCCCTACCACACCTCTGCTCCAGGGAACTTGGACATGGATTCAGGCAATTCCCAGATGTTGTTCGGAAGAGCAGGAAGCTTAAGAGGATGTCAGAAATAACAGGGGATTCTATAGTCAGGGGGACAGGTGGGCGATTCTACGGACACAAAAAGGAGACACCGATGATGCTTTGTCACTCAGGTGCCAAGGTCCAAAATGTTTCTGGACACGTCCACAATATCCTGATAAGGGAGGGTGAACAGCGAGAAGTCGTGGAACATATTGGTACCAATGACATAGGAAGTACAAAGGGAGGAGTTCAGGAAAACAGAATATAGGGAGATAGGAGGGAAGCTGAGAAGCGGGATCTCAAACATAGTAATCTCGGGATTGCTGTCTGTTCCACACGACAGTGAAAATGGGGTGGCAGATAAATCCGTGACTGAAGAATTGCAGCGGGTGTAGGGATTCAGGTTTTTGGATAATTGGGACAACCTCTGGGACAGGCGTGCTCTGTACAAAATGGACGTGTTGCACGAATTCGAGGGGGACAAATATTCCTGTGGGTAGATCTACTGGAGTTGTTGGGACTACTTTACACTAATAAGGCAGGGGATTGGAAACCAGGATGGTAGAGCTTAGGATGAGCCTACAAGCTTACCTTAGATGATAGGTATAACATGAATATCAGGAAGGACAAGCTCATGATTGGGTTCAAACGCAGACGGATTGCACCACAAATGGTGCAATCAAAAGGGCGCAGATGCAGAACTGATGGTGTTCTATTTGATTGCGCGTAGCATTTGGAACAAGGTGACGAGCTCTTGGTGCAATTATATGTAGAGCAGTATGATGTTGTGGGCGTCACTGAGTCATGGCTGTATGAAGGCCATAGTTGGGAACTTAACATCAAAGGATATCATTTGTATCCAAAGGACAGGCAGGACCAATAGATGTTGTGTTGTTATTGATTCGAGATGGAAATACATGATTAGAAAAGAGATTTAGATAGGATCAGAGAATGTTGAATCTTTGTGGGTGAAGATAAGAAATTGCAAGGGTAAAAAAACATAAAGAAAATCATATATAGGTCTCCAAATAGTAGCCAAGAGGAGGGGTTGATACAGAAAAGGGAGCTGGATAAGCACGTAATAAGGGTAATGACATAATTGTAATGGGGCAATTCAAGGGAAATAGGAGAATCAAACATACGTAAGGTGTCGAATCGCAAGAGAGGCAATTTATTGAATGCCCACGAGATAGCTTTGTAGAGCATCTTGTGCTTGAGACTACGCGGGGAGAGGCTATTTTAAATTGGGTATTGTGTAATAACCCAGTTCTTAATAGGGAGCTTAAAGCAAAAGAATCTTTGGAGGCATGAAATGATGGAATTCAAGCTGCAATTTGAGAGGGAGAAGCATAACTTACATGTACTTGTATCGCAATGGAATAAAGGTAATTACAGAGACATGAGAGAGGAGCTTTACGAGGTGGGTTAGAGGGTACTCATAGGAATAACGGCAGAACTTAGGTGGCTGACGATTCTGGATATATTTCATAAGGTGCAGGATAGATATGGCCCACAGAGGAAGTTGCTCTCAAACGGAAGAGGCAGGCAACAGTGATTGACAACGGAAGTTAAGGACAGCATAAAAGCCAAGGAAAGGGCATATAATGTACCAAAAGTGGGTGGAAAAAGTGGATGAATGGAAAGGTTTTAAAATCCAACACAAGGCAACTGGAAAAGCTATGAGAAGGGAAAAGATGAAATATGGGAGCAGTCAAGCCAATAATATAAAGCACGAAAATAAACACTTTTTCAGTTATATAAAGAGTAAAAGGGAGATAAGAGTTGATATTGGAACACTGAAAAGTGATGTTGGTGAGACAGCAATGGGGGACAAAGAAATGGCCGATAAACTTAATAGGTACTTTGCATATGTCTTCACTGTGGAAGACGCTTGCAGTAGAGCACAGGCAAACCAAGTGAGTGCTACTGATATATCACAAGAAAAAGAGCTCGGCATACTGAAAGGGCTTAAGTTGGATAAGTCACCAGGGGCAGCTTGACTACATCCCAGAGACCTGAGAGAGGTTGCTGGAGAGATAACGGATACATTGGCCATGGTCTTTCAAAAATCAGTTGGTTCTGGCATGATCCCGGAGGACTGCAGGACTGCAAATGTCACTTCACTCTTTAAGAAAGGACGAAGGTAAAAAAACAAAAAGAAAATTATGGCCAGTAACCAAACCTCAGTGGTTAGCAAAGTGTATTATGGAAGTCTCTTATGAAAGTTGAGGTTTCGAGGTACTTGGAGACTAATGACAAAATAGGTCAAAGTCAGCATGGTTTCTGTAAAGGGAGATCATGCCTGACCAATCTGTTCTCCGAGGAACTAAGACGCAGGGTCAACAAAGGAGAGGCAGTGGATGTGATTCACTTAGATTTTCAGAAGGCATTTGATTAGGTGCCACATATGAGACTGTTGAACAAGATAAAATTCTTTGGCGTTACAGGAAAGATATTGGCGTGGGTAGCGGAATGGCAGGAGGCCGCAAGTGGGAATAAAAAAGGCCTTTACTGGTTGGCTGCCTTTGACTAATGGTGCTCTGCAGGGGACTTTATTGGTTCTGCTGCCTTTGTGGCAAAGTCTGCGGATGATACACAGATAGGTGGAGGGTAGGTACCAGAATGTACACAAATTGGAAGAATGGGTTAAAAAGTGGCAGATGGAATACAGTGTTGGGAAACGTATGATAATGTATTTTGGGACAAGGAACAATAGTGCGGACCATTATCTAAATGGGAAGAAGGTTCAACCATCACAGGTACAGAGGGACCTAGGAGTCCTCCAGCAAGGTTCCCAGAACTTTAATGTACAGGTTGAGGATCTGGTAAAGAAGGCAAATGCAATGTTGGCATTTATTTCAGGAAGAATCGAACATAAAAGCAAAGAGATAATGCTTAGCCCTTATAAGTATGTAGTCAGGCAGCACGTGAAGTTTTGCCAACAGTTTTGGGGATATACCTCAGAAAAGATGTGTTGCCATTGGAGAGAGTCCAGAGAGATTCAGCAGAATGATTCTGGGAATGAAGGGGTTAACATATGAGGAGCGTTTTGGCAACTTTGGGCCTGTACTCAATGGAATCTACCGAATGCTGAAAGGACCAGACAGGGTGGATGTGGAGAGTGCGTTTTCTATGGTGGGAGTATCCAGAACTGGAGGGCACAGCCTCCAAATAGAGGGGCGATCCTTCTGGAAAGGTAAGGAGGATTTTTTGAGCCAGAGAGCAGTGAATCGCTGGAGTGCCGTGCTGCAGACTGCAGTGGAGGCCGTGTCCATGTGTATATTTAAGGGAAAAGGTCCTGACTGGAAAGGGCATGAAAGAATATGGTGAGAAGGCAGTTGTATGGGATTCAGCGGACCTGGGATCAGCCATGATGGAATGGTGGAGTGGACTCGATGGGCTGAATGGCCTAATTCTGCTCCCATGTCTTGTGGTCTGATGGAGGAATAAAGGCAAATCTCGGCTCCACTTTGGATCTGAAGTGTGAGCCATACCATGCTGGTGTTGGATGTTTCTATTGGAGGTCTGGCTACAGTTTTGACAGTTCTCGGGATATTTGGTGCTAAGAAAGGGAAACACAGAGGATTCTTTGGCAGTTTGAACGGGGCACGACTGCGCATGCGCGTGACGGTCGACCTGTGAGAACAGCGAGAGAGTTGAAAAAGCGAGCAGATTAACGGAGCGGACGACGTAGTAGCCTGTGACGGAGTGAAGGGAGACAGAGTAGGAAGGTTTTGGCTCGAGAGGCTTCGGCCAGAAGAGACTGAGGACAAACTTGCTCTCAATGAGGTAAAGCCGGATAAGCTCCTTTAATTAATCTAATTATCTCAGAATTAAGTAATGGAGACCGCCGTTAGGACAGCCGGGTGCTCCGATTTAGTCCGTAGGAAGTCAGAGCGAGCACAATTGTCCCTGATGACTACACCTGCAAAAGGTGCATCCAGCTGCAGCTCCTGACAAACCGTGTTAGGGAACTGGAGCTGGAGCTGGAGGAACTTCAGATCATTCGTGAGGCAGAGACAAAAATAGACAGGAGTTTCAGGCAGATAGACACCCCTAAAAGTCAGGAGACAGGTCGCTGGGTGACTGTCAGGAGCGGGAAGGGGAATAGACAGGAAGAGCAGAGCAACCCTGTGTACTTTCCCATCAACAATAAGTATACCACTTTGGATAATGTTGGTGTGGACGACCTACCAGGGACAAGTTGCAGTGGTCGCGTCTCTGGCACCGAGACTGGACCCTCAGATCAGAAGTGAAGGAGAGAAAATAGGAGAGCAATAATGATAGGGGATTCGATAGTTAAGGGGACAAATAAGAGGTTCTGTGGGAGAGATCGAGAATCCTGGATGGTCTGTTGCCTCTCTGGTGTCAGGGCCTGCGGTGTCTCGGATCGAGTTTTCAGTATTCTCAAGAGGGAGTGTGAGTAGCCAGATGTCATGGTCCATGTCAATGACGTGGATAGGAAGAAGAAGGAGGTCCTGCAAAGAGAGTTTAGTAATTTAGGTGTAAAGTTGAAGAACAGGACTTCCAGGGTTGCAATCTCAGGATTGCTACCCGTGCCATGTGTAGGGAGATAATCCAGCTAAATACGTGGCTAAGGAGTTGGTGCAGGAGGGAGGGCTTCGTGTTTCTGGAAAATTGGGCCTTGTTCCAGGGAAGGTGGGACCTGTTCCGACGGTCCTGAACTGTTCCTGAACTGGAGGGGGACTATCATCCTTGCGGCAAGGATTGCTAGTGCTACTCCAGGGGGTTTAGACTAGATTTGCAAAGGGGGGGGGGGGGGGGGGCAGAGTGTTAGAGCAGATAGTGAGTTGGAGGAGGAACATGATCTTGCGAGAACTGCAAGTATTGTGCATGGGCCAAAGCCAGGTCTGACATATAGAGGTTTTGAGGAAAGAGAAGTAGATAAAGGGTGTAATAGTAGTAAGGTAGATGGGCTAAAGTGCGTGTACTTCAATGCAAGAAGCATCCGGAGCAAAGGTGAATAACTGGGAGCTTGGATACATACATGGAATTATGATGTTGTAGCCATTACAGAGACTTGGCTGGCACCAGGGCAGGAATGGATTCTCAATATTCCCAGATTTCATTGCTTTAAAAGGGATGGGGGCTGGGGGAAGGGGAGGAGGGGTGACATTATTTGTCAGGGATACTATTACAACTATAGAAAGGGTGGGTAATTTGGCAGGATCCTCGTTTGTGTCAGTATGGGTGGAAGTCAGCAAACAGGAAGGGAGCAGTTACTCTGTTGGGAGTATTCTATAAGCCCCTAGTAGCAGCAGAGATACCGAACAGCAGATTGGGAGGCAGATTTTGGAAAGTTTCAAAAATAACAGGGTTGTTAACATGGGTGACTTTAACTTCCCTAATATTGATTGACAGCTGATTAGTTCCAAGGCTTTGGATGGGACAGAATTTGTTAAGTGTGTCCAAGACGGATTCCTGTCACAGTATGTCGACAGGCCGACTAGGGGGAAAGCCATACAGATCTAGTATTAGGTAACGAACCGGGTCAGGTCACAGATCTCTCTGGGAGTGAACATCTAGGGGACAGTGGTCGCCGCTCCCTGGTCTTCAGCATTATCATGGAAAAGGATAGAAATAGAGAGAACAAGAACATTTTTAATTGAGAAAGGATACGTTATGAGGCTATAAGGCTAGAACTTGCGGGTGTGAATTGGGATGTTGTTTTTGCAGCGAAATGTACTATGGACATGTGGTCGATGTTTAAGGATCTCTTGAAGGATGTTAGGGATAAATTTGTCAGGGTGAGGAAGAGAAGGAATGGTAGGGTGAAGGAACCATGGGTGACAAGTGAGGTGGGAAATCTAGTCTGGTGCAAGAAGGCAGCATAATTGAGGTTTAGGAAGCAAGGACCAGATGGGTCCTCTATTCATTGGAGCGTAGAAGGTTGAGGGGGGATTTGATCGAGGTATTTAAAATTTTGAGAGGGATAGATAGAGTTGACGTGAACAGGCTGTTTCCATTGAGAGTAGGGGAGATTCAAACTAGAGGACTTGATTTGAGAGTTAGGGGGCAAAAGTTTAAGGGAAACACGACGGGGTATTTCTTTACTCAAAGAGTGATAGCTGTGTGGAATGAGCTTCCTGTAGAAGTAGTAGAGGCCAGTTCAGTTGTGTCATTTAAGGTAAAATTGGATAGGTATAAGGACAGGAAAGGAGTGGAGGGTTGTGGGCTGAGTGCGGGTAGGTGGGACTAGGTGAGATTAAGGGTTCGGCACGGACTAGGAGGGCCAAGATGGTCAGTTTCCGTGCTGTGATTGTTATATGGTTATATGGGTCTGTTGAAGAATATAGGGTAGCAAGAAAGGAGATTAAGAAGGGGCTGCGAAGAGCAAGACGGGGTCATGAGAAGACCTTTGTGAGTAGGGTAAAGGAAAACCCCAAGGCATTTACAACTATGTGAAGAATAAAAGGATGACAAGAGTGAAGGAAGAACAGATTAGAGATAAAAGTGGGAAGATGTGCCTGGAGGCTGTGGAAGTGAGCGAGGTCCGCAAAGAATACTTCTCTTCGTTATTCAGCAAGGAGAGGTATCTTGCTGACGGTGAGGACAATATGAAAGAGGTTGATGTTCTGGAGCATGTTGATATTAAGGGAGAGGAGGTGTTGGAGTTGTTAAAGTACATCAGGACGGATTAGTCCCCGTGGCCTGATGGAATATTCCCCAGGCTGCTCCACGAGGCGAGCGAAGATATTGCTGAGCGTCTGGCTAGGATCTTTATGTCCTCGGTGTCCACGGGAATGCTACTGGAGGATTGGAGGGAAAGGAATTTTGTGAGTTTTACTAATAACCTGGACGTGGGTGTAGAAGGATGGGTTGGCAAGTTTGCAGACGACACAAAGTTTGAACTCTCCAACTTCCGGTAATTCCCTCCATCTCCCTTCTTACATCCCACTTTCACACTGTCTCATCTTCTAGCTGCCTATCACCTCTCATGACTCCGCCTTCTTCTACTAAACATCGTGCTTTCCCCTTAGATTCTTTTTTCACCCCTCCTGCCTGTCCCCTCCCTGCTTCCCCTCCCCCACCCCTTGATCTTTCCTCTGATTGGTATTCCACCCTCCCCCCACTTCTTTATAGGGCCCCTGCCCCCTCCTACTTTAGTCCTGATGAAGGGTCTCGACCGGAAACGTTGACTGCTCCTTTCAACGGATGTTGCCCGACCCGCTGAGTTCATCCAGCTTGTTTGTACGTGTTTATTTGACCACAGCATCTGCAGTGTATTTTGTGTTTACAATGTTTGCTGGTGTTGTGGATAGTGTAGAGAATTGTTGAAGGATGCAGAGAGGCATTAATAGGATGCAGAAGTGGACTGAGAATTGGCAGATGGAGTTCAACCCGGAGCAGTGTGAGGTGTTACACCTTGGAAGGACAAACTCCAAGGCAGAGTACAAAGTAAATGGCAGGATACTTGGTAGTGTGAAGGAACAGAGGGATCTGGGGGTACATGTCCACAGATTCCTGAAAGTTGCTTCACAGGTAAATAGGGTCGTTAAGAAAGCTTATGGGGAGCTAGCTTTTATAAGTCGAGGGATAGTGTTTTAGAGTCGCGAGGTAATGATGCAGCTCTATAAAACTCTGGTTAGGCCACACTTGGAGTACTGTGTCCAGTTCTGGTCGCCTCACTATAGGAAGGACGTGAAAGCATTGGACAGGGGGCAGAGGGGATTTACGAGGATGCTTCCTAGTTTACAGAATATGCATCAGAGATTAAGAGAGCTAGGTCTTTACTTTTGGAGAGAAGGAGGTTGTGCGAAGACATGATAGAGGAAAAGAAGATATTAAGAGGAATAGATGGAATGGATAGCCAGCGCCTCTTCGTCAGGGCACCACTGCTCAGTACAAGAGGACATAGCTTTAAGGTAAGGTCTGGGAAGTTCAAGGAGGATATTAGAGGAAGGCTTTTTACTCAGAGAGTGGTTGGTGCGTGGAATGTGCTGCCTGTGTCAGTGGCAGAGGCAGATACAATGGTGAAATTTAAGTGACTACTAGACAGTTATATGGAGGAATTTAAGTTGGGGTGTTAAAGTATGGGAAGCAGGGTTTAAGGGTCGACACAACATTGTGGACCGAAGGGCCTGACTGTGGTATACTATTCTATGCCCTACGTTTCTTCTTTCACCGACGGGAATATGCGTTTAGCAAACTCATAGATTTCTCCAGGTGTACAGCCGAAGATCCAGACGGTAAAAAGTGTTCTGAAAAATGCAAGTGGTTACCCGTCCCCCGGACACAGCAACAGAGTGTCTCCCAAACTCTGACAGTCTCGAAACATGCCCGTAAAGACAGGTATTTAGACTCTCGGTGTGAAATACAGACTTTGAGATTTCTGTTCTATCGCTTACCTTTCAGATGCTTGGGCATTTCAGGTAAACTCCGCTTACGGTCCATGTAGACGAACTGCCCGTCACCTGTTCAAACAGGTTAACCTGCATGAAATCTATTCTGTGTAATACTGTAAATTCATCAGCACTTACATCTGTAACACACAGTAAATTGTCCACCGTACCTCGTTCCCGTATTTCATTCAATATTCCGCTCAGCTTCGGTAAATGATGATGTAGTTTCACAAAGGATTCCCACATCACCCTCCGGGCCCCGGAGCCCTTCTCCATCACCAGATCCAGGAGGAGTTTGGAAGCGCCCGCTCGGTTTCCCTTCTCCGCGAGCTCAGTCACGCCCTGTAATGAACAACGGGGAATATATCGAGGAGCGGAAGGATGGGTACAAATCTACTCTGAATATGGACTGACACAGCACATTCTGCTCGCCACAGATCACTAACAGCCATTGAAGTGTTCGTACTGGGGAACGATTTTAAAAGAAGCCAGCGGGGTCAATGTGGAGTTCCTGTACGTCACAGATTGCGGGGTAATAATCAACCTGACGAGTTTTAAGAGGAGCACACATGCGTGAGTGAGCCAGAAATAGAGTGGGGAGTTGAGGCTTTGTGCAAGAAAGGGTTCAGTGAGAAGCGGCGGCGGGTTTAGGTCGTTTTTGAGTAATATTTTACCTCTTTTTCATAACTAGAACAGTGGGCATGCTAGGCAGAATAGTGGAATGCTTTTCCGACAGGGTTAGCAATACAGGGAGACCTCCATTTTCTCCAATAATTACACCGTCAGGAATTTCACCCAGCTGCAACTTCCTACAGACTGTGCTGAGGAATTGGAGCTGGAACTGGATGAACCCGGGATCAATCGGGAGCCTGACAGGTTGTCTGACAGGCTATTCCCAAGGCGCAGGACACAGGTAACCGGCAGCGGGGCGGAGAGGGGAGGGAACAGGCAGCCGCTACAGGAAACTCCTCTATAACAGGTATACGGCTTTCAGTTTCGGGGTATGGCCTCGCAGTGGAAAGCCACGGTGATTATGCCTTTGGATCTGAGTTTTTCTTTGTGACTCGGAAGGGATGAACAGTGCTGAGCTGCACTGACAGAGGGAATTCAATGGTCAGTGGAACAGACTGGAGATACTATTTATGAGAACAAGGCATTTGGATAGCGGCTTGCCAATGCCTGGGATATCTCCCGTTGAGTCTGACACATTATGAAAAGGCAGGATGAACTGTCAGAGGTCGTGGTCCACGTTGTTACCAAGGACAAGAGTAGGAAGTGTGATGAGGTCCTGCAAAATCATGTCATGGAATTAGATGCTACGTTAAAGGGTATGAAGCCGAGAGCTGTGTTGTAGGGATTGCTATCAGTACCACGTGCGAATGAGACCTGAAATAGGACGATAATACAGTCTAACGTGTGGGTGATCAGATGCTGCATTATGGAGGGCTTTAGATGTTTAGATGATTGGGCTCTCTTCCAAGGAAATGGGACATGGAGAGAGGTGAACCTTTTGCACCTGAACTGGAGGGGGACTGACAATCTTGCGGGAAGGGTTGTTAGCGCTGCATTTGGGTTTGGTGATGTGCTAAAATTGAGTTGCGGGGGATGAATAATCAGAGCGGATAATGGAGTGGCTGTGTGGGAAATGTGTTGTTAGGCCAACTTACAGAGTCAGGACTCTAAAAATGATGAAACTAATGTTCTGAGTTGCGTATTGTTTCATTGCAATGAGTATTGTAGGAAAGGCAGATGAGCCCAGAGAATTCATCAGCACATTGAATGGCAGCATTGTAACCATTGATGTGATTTGGTAGGAAGAGGCTGTTCAGCATTCCAGTGTTCCGTTGTGTAAGGCATGATTCATTCGAGCGGGATGAATTATGGAAGGAGAGGTGGCATAACTAGTCAGGAAAAATGTCCCTGCATTGCTCTAACAGGACAAACTGGAGGGATCATCTACTGACTGCATGGGTGAAACTGAACATTAAGAAATGGATAGTCATTGGGCTTTAGAGGATCAAATTTGTAGAAAGATCACAGACAGTCACGATAAACACAAGATTATGATGGTAGGTGACAGACGTGTGCAGGGAAACACTTTGGATCTGGTGCCATTAGCTTAAAGATCATTACGGAACAGGGTACGTCTGGTCTTCGGGTTAAGAATCTAAATTGGAGAAAGGCCAATTTTAATGGACTTAGAAGGGATTTGAGGAAAATGGATTTGGACCGGTTGTTTTCTGGTACAGACGTGCTTAGTAAGTGTGAGGCTTCCGAAACTGAAATTTTGAGAGTACAGAGTTCGAGTGCATAAATGACCACAAGTACAGAGTTTGACTGTTCCTGACGGAATAAAAAGCAACAATAAGATGTTTAAGGAACCTTGGCTTTTGAGGGATATTCAGATCCTAAGCACATAGCAAGTACTGTTTCGAAGGATCAAATGAGGTACCCGACGAGTACAAGAAATGCAAGAGTTACTAAAGGAGGAAATCAGGAGAGCTAAAGATCGGCATGAGATTGCTCTAGCAGACAAAGGAAAATAGAATTCCAAACTCGTCATCAAATATATTTCGAACAGAATTATGCCAATGAACAAAATTGGTCCTCTTGAAGTTCAGAGTGGGCCTTTATGCATGAAGCTGAAAATGGTGGGGAGATTTAAATGGACTTTGTTGCGTTTATATTTACTGTTGTATGTTTCACTGCTGTCTTGCCTCACTGTAAAGACCCTGGAGATATGCAGAGTCTTTGGAGTGAGGCAAAGAATCAGTGAAATCATGGACATTATACAGATTATAGAGGAGGAGATATTTGTTGTCTTGAAGCAGATTAGCGTGGATAAATCCTTAGTGCTTTCCTTCTTTTGAGGCTAGTTCAGAGAATGCAGGTGCTCCGCTAAAGGTATTTAAAATGTCAGAGGTGGAAGTATTGGAGGGTAAGTAATGTTGTTCTGTTGTTTATAAAAACTGTAAGAATAAGCCAGGGAATCAAAGGCTGGTGATCCTGACATCAGTGCTAGTAAAGCTAGTGGCAGAATGGCAGGTATTCTAAGGGACTGAATATTAGTATTTGGATGGACAAGGATTGATTAGGGATAGCCAACACTAATTTGTGTCTGGTAAATCTCGTCTAACCAGGCTTACAGCTTCTTGAGGAACTCACCAGGCAAATAATGTAAACCACTCAGTGGATGATATCCACATGAACTTCAGCATGGCCTTTGAGAAGATCCTTCATGAAAGAGCTTGATCAATAAGACTAAGTGGCTTACCATTCATGACATGGTAGTAATTTAGTTTAGATATTGGAAACGCAAGGGTAGTTAAGAGATGACTGGGGGTCTATGACTAGTGGTGTACGGCAGGGATCTGTACTGGGTCTGGTGTTGTCTGTCATATATATCAATGCTCTGGATGATGATGTGGTAAACTGTGTCAGCAAATCTGTGGATGACACCAAGGTAGTGACAGCGAGGAAGGTTATCTGAGCTTACAGCGGGACATGGAACAACTAGAAAAAGGTGGAATGGAGATTCGGAGATAGAATTTAATGAGACACATGTCAGGTGTTGCATTTTTTAAGGACAAACCACCAGAATACTAAGACATTGAGCGGTAGGACATTAAGCAGTGCAGTAAAACTAAGATATCTGGGAATACAGATCCATGGGCTTTCATAAATCAAAATATTGAAAACAGAAGTCGGGATATTAAGTCGAAATTGATGTTGCAAAGGCTCTTTTGAAACAATGGGTGCACCTCCCTCTCGGAAGGTTATCAATAAGAGCGTAGAGAAATATTACAGATTGTTGCCAGGACTTGAGGACCTGAGATATAGGGAAAGTGTGAATAGGTTAGGATATTATTCCATAGAGTGTAGGAGGACCAGGACAGATGTGACAGAGGTATACAAGCTTATGAAAGGTATAGATAGAGTTAGTGTGAAAAGGCATTTACTACTGAGGTTAGGTGAGACAGGAATTAGAGATCATTGGGTAACAATGACAGGTGAAAGGCAAGATGACGGGAACTTGTTCACTCGGAGTGTAAAGTGCAGCCATCGGAATTAGTTGATGTACATTCGATTTGAACGTTTAAGATCAGTTTGGATAAGTTAATTCAATGGGGGTTTATGGATGTCTCCAGTCTGGGTTCAGTTCAATGGGACTAAGCAAACAATAGGTCGGTGTGGACTAGATGGGCAGAAGAGCCTGTTGCTGTACTGTTGAGTTTGATGACTACGGCTAGCTCAAACTAAGGCAGGGTCACTGTTGATTTTCCCTGAGGTACTTGCTGGTGAACCGCAGCAGGTTCACCCTTCACTGTCAGTTTCCATGTGGGGTCCAGTTTCAGCCAATAGCTGGGAACTGGCAGTGAGGAGCAGCTAGTAAATACATGACTATTGTGCATGTGTGTCAGACCGAAGCCAAATGCTGGTGATGTTGAGTAAGAAGTTTGGATTGAAATTGTCAGCTGCCTCACGTGGAATGTAGTGTTCGGTATCGTGTGTGGCTCTTCACTAAAATTCAGTCTGCGTGGCAATAAGTGAACGCACTCCAGTAGCACGAGGACCATTGGAAAGCTGCTTCTTTGTAATTCTATGTTAGCTGTAGATGTTTGGAATATTTTCAGTGATAGTAATATTGCACTTCCCGGTGTTAACAGCATATGCCGTGGTAACAACAAACTCAAATTGTAACAATCACAAGGAACAAAAGATAACAGAAACATGAGGTATGCTGTGAAAATCGATTTTAAAAAAGTCAGCAGTTCAAATGAGAGACGATAGTCAGTGTTGCCTGGTGAGTTGAAAATGGGTTTGAAGATGGACTCGAGAAATGAGCTGAGAAATATGTCACTATATATCTGATTTTGGGAAACCCGTGGGTCAGCAGGAGAACACAGATTAGTGAAAGGCCATTAAGGTCGAACATTGGGAACATGATGTGATGTCAGTCTGAGTGATGTCAAGTGGTTCTCTGTCCACCTGCAATGTCCGTCAAGCGTCATATTAGTAAAGTCACCTGTCAATCATTGCCTGTATCCTAACCTGTCTAAAAATGAACGTGGTCAGATAACTGGAAAGGGGATTGTATTGGTAAATAAAGGTTCAGGGTATCCGCAGATTAAAATTCTTTTCTTGATGTTCACCAGAAGCATTACATGATTTTCATAGCCCGGAGGCACCGTTACACCGGTTCTGTCGGTCTGTAACAGATTCAGTAGAATCTACAATCAGTCTATGTTCCTCCCACTTACGTGATACTCTCGCCCGGTGAAGTGATCCTCGCCCATTAACATGGAGCCGACTCCCTCCAGACCCTCCTCAATCGCCTGCTCCAGTCGCTCCATGTAGAATCTCGTCAACCGGAACAGGTGGTGATCCTCACATTTTGACAGGAAGGCGGAGATTGTGGAGTTCAGATCTGTAGTCAAGCATGGAACATAAAATAGTAGATGTACCATGCGTATGCGGACACGATGCCAATTGAAACCAATCCCATCTTTAGGAACACGGTCAATGTCCCTCCGTTCCCAGCCTACTCATGAATTCAAACGCCTCTCAGATGCTGCTGAGTATCTGTTTCCAGTCCCTCCCTCGGCAGCACATTCCAGACACCGATCACTCTCTGTGGAAAACATACATCCTAAATCCCCTTTAAACTTTACCCTCTAACCTTAAACCTATTCCCTCTGGGATTTGTGGTGAAACTCGTCTGCACCCTCTCCGGACCCTTCACATCATTCTCGTGATGTGGTTACCAGATTTCTGCACAATACTGAAATTGTCTCTTAACCAAAGTTCATCTAGTTATCGCCCAACTTTAACAAATACCTCAACTCATCGTTAGCACGCTACCAACTGTGTTACCTCTTTCATGAAAGCTATCCATATCCAAGACCCGTCTGTACAACAAACTTATTAAGGGTCCCAGATTTCAGTGTGCACATCGCTAGCGAACTTGACCTCCCAAAGTGCAACTTCTCATATTTGCCAGAATTAACTCTGCCTGGTGACAGTCTGTTCATATTTCTAATTCGATGCTGAGCACTTTGAAAACAGTCCCAAATTTACTCAACACTGTCAACTGTGTAAATCGACTAATGAGTGCGCCCACGTGGTGTTACAAAGTATATCATTTTGAGTGATGCATAGTTTATTATGAATTTATTTAAATCACACACGACGCATGGCGAACCAGTGATCTTTGAGGACACTACTGGTCACACATCTTCAGCCAGAATAACGCTCCTCCTGTCCTGATTCTTGAAGCATTTCCAGGAGATCTTGGTGTCTGACAGTGTCAAAAGCTTTTGTATAGTCGATTAAACATAGGTAGATGTCTTTTTTTACCTGGATGGCTCGTTCACAGATCATTCGTAGCATGAAAATTGCATTTCTGGTTCCAGTGTTTTCCACAAAGCTCCATTGTTCTTTAATGGATTCTGGTTTTAAAAGCGTCTTGCTCTCATTCTGATTACTCTGAGAATAATTGTTCCCACCTGGTTCCTCAGGCTTATTGTACGATGTAACTCACATTCTGTTGCTCCCTCTTTCTTTGGAAGTGCGACGAACACTGATTTACTTAAATCATCAGGTATCTCCCCATGATCACAGATTTCATTTGCTATTTCTGTTATTTTCTCTATTCCAAATTCTGCTAAGGCCGGTATCATTTCAACAGCGATGTTGACTGGACGAGTTGCTCTGTTACGTTTTGTTTTATTTATGGCTGCTCGAATCTCTGATTTTAGAATGTTAGGTCCTTCAAGATTCTTCTTTATGTTCGGCTAGACTCGGACCAGACAGCATCCATTAGAATAGAAGGAGAAGTGAGTGAGTATGAAAATACCATGACAGGCAAGGTTGTGTCTTTTCACCTGACTTCTTCAACCTGTATAGTAAAAATGTCTTGAGAAGTATCAAAGACATCAAAGGACTCACAAATTGGAGGCCAGAATATAAATAACATCCGATATGCTGATGACATCGTACTAATAGCTGACTCGGAAACAGAATTTAAAGAACTACTCACTATAGTGGCAGCACAAAGAAATTGAAGAGGCCTCTAAATCAACACTAAGTGGACAGAAAGCATGGGCATCTCCAGAAAGACAAACATCCCACAATGTGTGATCAAGATCGGAAATACAAACATCAAACAAGTCAACAAATTCAGATATCTTGGCAGCCAAATAGCAAGCGATGGCAGGTGCGACACAGATATCAAATACAGATTAGCAATGGCGAAATAGGCTTTCCTGAAAATGAAGACCATATTAACAGACAGAAAGATGAGTCTGTACACTAAAAACAGAATACTGCAGTGCTACATTTATTCTATCCTGACTTATGGAAGTGAATGCTGGACTATTTGCCCAGCAATGGAAAAGAGACTAGAAGCAGCTGAATTATGATTATCAAGAGAATGTTAGAATATTAAAATATCATGGGCTACACACAGGTCAAATGAAGAAGTTCTCAGAAGAGCACAAGCAGTTAGATCACTCATAACAACAGTAAGAGAAAGACAACTCAGATTCCTAGGACACATCATGCGGAAAGATGAACTACAAGAACTTATACTGTCTGGAAAGATCGACAGGAGCAAACTCAGGTGGCTGCATATCGGGGAAATGAAGTCATCCAAAGAGCGAGGGATAGATCCATGTGGAAAGCAATGGTCACCCACACCCGCATCGGACATGGTACCTAGACAGACAATCCTATTCTATTCGATGTGCCCAAAACAACTTTTAAATCAATGTACAAATTCTCTAATTAAGATTCCTTAATTCCTTAAGATTCCTTAACCTGAAACGTTGATA
The DNA here is from genome assembly GCF_030144855.1 of Hypanus sabinus. NCBI lineage: Eukaryota > Metazoa > Chordata > Chondrichthyes > Myliobatiformes > Dasyatidae > Hypanus > Hypanus sabinus. Next base: position 16,340 of record NW_026779617.1, read on the forward strand.
CTTAATTTCTCTTTATAGATGCTAGCTGACCTGCTGAGTTCCTCCAGCATTTTGTGCGTTGCCTTCTCTACTTATCATTTTGTTTTACTTTAATCTTATTCGCCAAGGACATTTCATTGCTTCGGTAGCCCTCCCCCCCCCCCCAGATTCCCTGTTTAAAATTGCTTCTGTTCACTGCATCCCGCATCCAGTCGGTTCTCCCTCAATATAACGTTCTTTAGCTCGGCCACAAAAGACAGACAGCGGGAATCTCCGCTCAGCTCCATTGTGCAACAACCCGGAAATCCGGGGAGAATTCACCATTGTCCTTCCAAACGAGAAAACAACATCTGTTTTTCACACTGGCTGTTGGAGGCATTTTCCACATCAGTTTGTACCAAATATTCTGTCTGTTCCCTGGATTGTTGCATTGCCCGCTGCTGTATTCCTGAGCTTCATCTACTTATTCAGAAGCTCCTTCTCCTTTCACTCAGGTGAAGATTTGCCTGGTGAGCGGAGCGATTCGACCATTCCCCTTGTTAGGTCCTTGTGCTGGAGCTGCTGAATTGTTCCAGTGCTCAAAGTCGCTTTACCAGTAGGATCAATGACCCCGTTTGATGGTACTTTTTCCCTGCCCCTTTATCGCCTAAGTTTATTCCACTGAACTATTGATGACTTGACTACACGTCTAACATAAGGACAGGGTTTTAATAAGAGCACAGTGAGCATACCTGTGTCCATTCTGACTCTGACTGAAGTTAGTTGATTGTTGTCTTCTTGACTGCCGTCCGAGTGGAAGAAAGCCCCACCTGCTGGCAATGACCTGAATTACACAAATAAAAGAGAGAATCAGTGACTCTGAACTTCATGATTTTAACCACTTTTGCAAGGTCACTGCTCACTCTCCGACATTCCTGGGAGTAAATGGAGATTGGAACAAAGACCTCCAACTGAACACAAATTTCAAAAAGATAGCAAGGAAATATAAGGAAACGTTTTTAAAGGAGTGATGCATTGAAGCTGAAGAAGCCAACAGAATTGGACAATGAAACTAGATATCTGTTGCGGAAGATTAGAGAAATCAAAGGAACACTTCATGTAAAATGCATATAGGAAAATGAGTACAGGGAAGGACCTTACAGAAGCAGAAGACATCAAAGGGAATTGGCAGGAACACACAGAAGAATTGCAGACAGATCCAACAGCGAAGACACCTGCAATGACTCCCTCAGCGATCCAGAGCCAGACATTCTGGAAAGTGAAGTCGAACGGGAGATAGAAAACATTGCCAATAATAAAGCTGCAGGATATGACGGGAGTCCAGTTGAATTGTTTAAAACTAAAAAAATTTGATGCTGTACTGAAAACAAAAACAACAATGAACTTAAGGCTGGATATAGATCCGTTTTTATCTCAATTCCCAATAAAGGAATGTTGAAATTACCAAACTATTTCACATGGTAGCAAGTTAATGCCAAAGATCATTCAAGCAAGACTCCAGCAATATATAGATCGAGAACTGCCAGAGGTGAAAGTTGGTTTTAGAAGAGGCAGAGGCACCAGAGACCAAATTGCTAACCTACGCCGGATAATGGAGAAATCGGGGTAATTCCAATAAGGTATTTATCTATGTTTAATTGACTGCTCTAAAGCCTTCGATAGTGTGGACAATAATAAACGATGGCAAATTCTTAAAGAAGTGGACATATAATCTGCCTTGTGTGAAACGAAGATCAAAAAGCAACAGTCAGAACTGAACACAGAACAACAAACTGATTCAACATTGGGAAAGGAGTGCGACAAGGCTGCTTACTGTCACCATACTTATGTAATCTATATGCTGAACACATCATGGGGAATGTTGGTCTCGCGGACTCAAAGTTGCCAGATGAAAAACTAACAACCGCAGATTCTACTGTAATGGCTGAAAGTGAGGAGGATCTGAGGAAGCTTCTGATGAAAGTGAAAGAAGAAAGTGGAAAGCTGCCCTCTTGATCAATATTAAGAATACCGGCCAGTCCTATCAGCTCCGTGGTAATAAGTGGAAAGGAATTGGAAATAGGAACAGATTTTGTCGGTTCAACGCCTTTTATAGATGGCAAATGTAGCCACGAAATTAAACATCTCATGTTTCTGGGGAGGGCAGCAATGGGAAATTTATATAAAATATGATGAAGTGCAGAGACGTAACAATGCCTACGAAGGACCGTAGAGTCAAGTCTATGGTATTTCCAGTTGTGATATATGGCTGTGAGAGCTGGACTATTGGTAAAGCTTAAATGCAAAAGGAGCAACGCCTTTGAACTTGGATGCTGGAGGAAAGTGTTAAGCGTTTGTTGGACAGCAAGTAGATCCAACAAGACTATACTTGGTAAGATACAGCCAGAATGCTCACTAGATCCAACAAGACTATACTTGGTAAGATACAGCCAGAATGCTCACTAGATCCAACAAGACTATACTTGGTAAGATACAGCCAGAATGCTCACTAGATCCAACAAGACTATACTTGGTAAGATACAGCCAGAATGCTCACTAGATCCAACAAGACTATACTTGGTAAGATACAGCCAGAATGCTCACTAGATCCAACAAGACTATACTTGGTAAGATACAGCCAGAATGCTCACTAGATCCAACAAGACTATACTTGGTAAGATACAGCCAGAATGCTCACTAGATCCAACAAGACTATACTTGGTAAGATACAGCCAGAATGCTCACTAGATCCAACAAGACTATACTTGGTAAGATACAGCCAGAATGCTCACTAGATCCAACAAGACTATACTTGGTAAGAAACAGCCAGAATGCTCACTAGATCCAACAAGACTATACTTGGTAAGATACAGCCAGAATGCTCACTAGATCCAACAAGACTATACTTGGTAAGATACAGCCAGAATGCTCACTAGATCCAACAAGACTATACTTGGTAAGATACAGCCAGAATGCTCACTAGATCCAACAAGACTATACTTGGTAAGATACAGCCAGAATGCTCACTAGATCCAACAAGACTATACTTGGTAAGATACAGCCAGAATGCTCACTAGATCCAACAAGACTATACTTGGTAAGATACAGCCAGAATGCTCACTAGATCCAACAAGACTATACTTGGTAAGATACAGCCAGAATGCTCACTGGAAGGCTTGAAAAGCTCAAATATTTTGGCCACATCATGAGAAGACGGAATTACTTGGAGAAGAATCCAAGGTAAAATAGAAGGCAAAAGAAGGAGAGGATGACAGAGACTATGATGGATAGATAATATTATTCAGGAAATGGGTTTGACCTTGGGGGATCTTAGAGAGACAGTTTCTTATAAGAAGGCTTCGTGTGCAGAAACACTGTTTTATTTGGCTGAATTCATGGATTTTCATTTATGTTTGAATGACTATTGAATTTGAACATAAGTTGGACAATGATTGTATCATAAACAAAATACAGAATAAATATAAATGTTTTCGGTCAATAACAGACTTGTAATTGTTGCAATTTGTTCTTCAGATAAGTTGATAGTGCAGACAGGGAACAACTAAGCACCAAGTATCTGACCCACAGCATCTAATACCACAGTCTGCTGGCCCGATGTGGCTCTGTTTACTCTGTTATTTAAACCCAGACACCTGAAACAAAGACCAACCACAGGGTTCCTCTAGCTCAAGGTGCCATACAGTAAGATCATCCCTTGCCCTCAAAATCACCCCAGCACCGCAATTGCCGGTCAACACTTCACCAGTGTCCCCCACAATATACTGAATCCTTTTTCGTCCTCGCTAGTTCAGAGGATATTAACCCCTGTTTTCCCACTTCAATCCGTCGCCTTTACAGCTCCGCAAACTCCTTGTCGAAGATGAGTGACATTTAAAAGAAAAGAGCTTATTGGATTTTTCCCATGAGTCAGGATACTAAACAAGTAATGGGGTCTACGGGAAGGGACTCCTTAATGGTGAAGCCCATTGGCTGCTGTGCTAAAGTAACATTTGCTGCCATTAATAGGAGATAAGATAAATCCCGTCACTTCACGGCAGTTATCTGAGAAACGCCAGGCACGCGCAGCGTGAACAAATCGTCTCAACCTCAGCCCGGGAGCGCGCGGGTGACGATGCTCCGCGCGAGGGCGCGCGTGGGCGGTGGGCGGGGCGGTGAGCTGGTGCGTACAGTAGATGTGGAGACGGTAGAGTCAGGGACAGGGAACGGGGAGCGCGGTCTTCGGTCCCGTACTGTGCTGGCCAGCTCACCGAATGAGTCAAAAGTTATACCCACTAATGCAGCGGGGGCATACAATTAATGCACAAAGCTGAACGCAAATCATTTAATCAAGCAAACGGCTTGTGTTCAGCTCAACTATTCTAAGTAAAATCATATCTCCTTCCACATACGAGTAAGCTTACATTAATTAAGTTGTCAGAATTTTTCCAGTCAACACAACAAAACACAGAAGTGGACCACCCGGCCCCTCGAAACTGCTGTGCAGATAATGAGATCACGACCCAACTGATCTAAAATTTCATTACATATTCTCTCTTGTCCATCCCTGTAACACTTCAATCCCGCTGTTTATCAAAAATATAGGCCTTCAACAGAATCACAGTCTTTGCCTCCACTGGCCATTGAGCAGAGGAGCTCAAAACACCCACAATCGACACAGGATCAGTCGATGCACTCGTCTGAAATCGTAAATTCTGGAAAAGGAACAGGTGTTCACTGTAAATCTCTCACACCCTTGCTTCGAATCAGATGGCCGTCGTTCTTAATCTTTACCTAAACTGTGGAAAATGTCAAGCATGCAAACAGGAAACAGTAGGAACACATAAATCACCACCACCAGAAGTGGCTTAAAAAAAAACAAATATCTTCTTGATCGCTGATCCAATGCACAAACAACTGATTGTTTCGAAATAAAGGTCCGAAATAAATATCAGAAGATGAATTATTCTCACCTCAATTCCCGAACGATATTCTGACAGTATGGATACTGTGAATCGTTACTTACAAATAACCCCTCCCACTGCCCGACACGGATCTCTCATAACCATGGCAACACAGACAATGATGGAGGATCTCAATAGGTCAGGCAGTATCTCTGGATGAGTGTAAACTGTCGACGTTGCGGATCGAGTCCCTCCATCAGGACTGGACTGGAAAGGGGAAGAGGGCAGATGATTGACTGATTTGGAAGGTCCGGCTTGTTGTTCTGTGAGACTCGGGCTTCAGGGTCTACGAGCAAGCGGCTGCCTGTCCGGTCACATTCCTCAGAACAGGGAGCGGCCGCTCCGCTGAAATCAATTCCAAACCGGTTCGACTAGAGACTGTTGTTCAAATGTGAAGGAAGTTTAATATTGTATTTACCCTTTCTGCTACATGGCGCGATGTAAAGAACATGACCTATAGCCTTCAAGGTAACAGTATCTTGTTCCATAGATGCTGCCTAGCCTGCAGATTTGCTCCTGCATTTTGTGTGTGTTGCTCCGATTTCCCGCATCTACTGTTTTCTTTAGTTTGAGAAAGATCGGTGGCGGGTCACTGCCCTGTGAGATATTTCATATGTCACTACCGGGGTGAAAGATGCCTTCTGCTCGCACTCAGTAGAAACCACCCTGAGGAGTATTTGTGGTTGACGGCAAAGTCTTCGTTTCTCTTAACGATTTGGACAATGATCGACTCGTTACCAAGAACATATCAAGACACCGCTCTCCCACAAAATTCACTCGCGATCACGACCAAAGCCAAGCCTCACAGTAAACGCTGTATAATTGTACAGAATCATAGACAACACTTACCTCTGATATTTAACCGGACGGCGTTCAGTGTGGTCCCGGGAAATCACAGTCTGACTACCCGGGTGATCGACAATGGTCCTGCACTGGTGTGCTTGCCCTGTACGGAGAGTTGAGTCTGAGCTGCTGCACTAACCTGTCCGTCCGGATTTCCGTGTAGATCTCTCATTTTTCTTTCACCGCTGCAGTGGGGTGGAGTTTCTCTGTTTAACTCAGCGAGTCCCAGGCTGCGGATTTGATCCAGTTCGAGTTCTGGGAGGGTCTGAGCTCCTCCCCGTGTGTAAACAGGACTGCCCGGCGTAGGTACCGTTTCAGTTCAAATGTCTCTCACCTGTTTAGGTGTTAAGTCCAAGGAGACAACTTTCTGCTGAAATTAAACCAAAGTGTTCTGCTATATATAGATAGATAGATAGATAGATAGATAGATAGATAGATAGATAGATTGATAGATAGAAAGATACGTCTATATATATATATATATATATACACCAAAAATCATTAATTAACACTATCATTGAGATGTTATTGCATTTCCACCCGGATTACTATTGTCACAAGAGTCCCACTCGCCCACAGTTAACGAGGGGATCATTTCACAAACAGTCTTTGTTGATCCACACCCCGCCGGAAATACTTATTGAATTTGTTTCTCATAAAATGTCATATGTTCTAAATGGCCAGAAGTTTTACTGAGAGGGCTGGGGAGGGATGGGCTGATTGAAAATGGGCGTTACTGAGAGGGTGATGCAAAAACTTAAGTAAAACAGTTGTCAGAATGGCCGCCTTGGAGGGGGTAACGTATTATTTGAAAATCAGCGCCAGGGAGGGAATCGTGTGCTTGTTTAAAATGGAAGACTCACTCCCCACTATACCTTGATCTACTTCTTACTCTCCCTATCCCTCTAACCCATCTAGCACATCTATACCCCTCATGATTTTGTAGACCTCCGTCAATTTTCTCCCAAAATCTTCTGCGTTTCAATGAACAAGTCGTAAACTACTCAAACTTCCCCTCTAACTCAGGTCCTCTAATCGCAGCAACATCCTTGTCAATTTTCACTCTACCCTGTTAACCTTATTTAAATCTTTCCTGTTGGTACGTGACGCAAACTGCACTCAACACTCCAAACTGGACCTGATAAATCTCTAATGCAATTTTAACATAACATCTACTGCTCAACCTTCCTCAATGTGTTTAGTCACATCCACAAAAAATTCAACCAGGCTCGTAAGACACAACCTGCCTTTGACAAAACCATGCTGACTATTCCTAATAATATTATGCCTCTCCAAATGTTCATAAATCCTGCCACTCAGGATCATTTCCATCAACTTACCAACCACTGAAGTAAGATTCACTGGTCTATAATTTCCTGGGCTATCTCTACTCCCATTCTTGAATAAGGGAACAACATCTAGACACTAGACACTAGAATACTACAGCACAGTACAGGCCCTTCAGCCCTCGATGTTGTGCCAACCCATTTATTCCTTTAAAAAAAGTACTAAACCCACTCTACCCCGTAACCCTCTATTTTTCTTTCATCCATGTGCCTGTCCAGGAGGCTCTTAAATACCTCTAATGTTTTAGCCTCCACCACCATCACTGTGAAGTCATTCCAGGCACCCACAACCACTGAGTTGCTTCCTGTACTGAATAATTTATGAAGGCCAATGTGCCAAAAGATTTTTTTATTACTGTATCAAGGTGTGCCGCCACTTTCAATGACTTATGTACTTGTCTTCCAGACGGCTTTGCTCGACCGCACTCCTCAGTACCCTACGGTTCACTGTGTAAGACCTACCCTGGTTGATCATACAGAACAGGAACACCTCAGACTTGTCTGCATTAAATTCTGTCTGCCATTTCCAGTCCACTTTTCCAGCTGGTCCGGATTCCACTGCACGCTAATAGTCTTCTTCGGTGTTAACTAGACCCCCAATCTTGGTGTCATCCGCAAACGTGCTGATTCAATTAACCGTTTTGTCATCCACATCATTGATATACATGACAACAGCATCGGACCAGCAGCGATATCTTCGGTATTCCTCTAGTCACAGGTCTACACAGGAGAGGCAAACATCTATTACCGCTCTCTACCTTCTCCCACAATGCCAATATCTACTCTAATTTATTACCTCACTCTGAATGTCAGGCAAATGACTTTCCTCGGTCAGCCACTCACGTGAGAACTTGTCAAATGCAAAGTAGACTGCATCGACTGCCTCCTATTGTGGATGTAACAGGTATGATTGATCGGATAGGTTGTGTGTATATTTTAATATTAGGAGCGTTATGGGGAAAGGTGATTAACTTAGAGCATGGATCAGAACATGAAACTACGATGTTGTAGCCATGACTGAGACTTGGTTGAGAGAGGGGCTGGAATGAGTGATTAATGTACCAGATTTTCGAAGTTGTAGAAAAGATACAGGAGGCGGTGGAAGTGGCGGGAGGGAGTTGCACGACTAACCAGGGACAATTTCACAGCTGTACTCGGGGAGATATAATGGATGGGTCAGACAGAGTCCATTTGTGGGAATTGAGGGAGAGGCAGAGTATAATCAAACTGATGTTATTGTACTACAGACGCCCTAATAGCCACCGGGACATTGAGGCAAAGATATGTAATCAGTTTAAGGAAATGTGTAAAACATATATTTGTTGTCATGGTGGATTTCAACGTCCCTAATATAAACAGGGCCTTTTTTAGTGTCGGGGTTTAGTTTGGGGCAGAATTTCTTAAATGCATACAGGAAGGTTTCTTAAAGTAATATGTGGACGGTCCAATGAGAGGATGGGCCATATTGGACCTGGTTTTGGATAACGAGTTTCACCTTTCAGTGGGTGAACAGTTAGGGAACATTGAAAATAAATCCTTAACTTTCAGGATAATGATGGTTAAGGAGAGGCATAGTTACAGTGGAAGTGTTTTAAATTGAAGTAGGACAAACTTCGAGTGTATTAGACAGGAACTAAGAAGCGGTAATTGGGAACATATTACATCAGATATGTACAGGGTGTTTAAAGTTTAATTGATGAGAACAGGAAAGGTGTGTTTCTGTTAAAAGAAAAGACGGGGTTGGAAAGACAAGAGAAAGTCAGATGTCCGCGACGTAATAAATTTAGTCAAAAAGGAAAGGGAAACCTATTTTAAGATTCAGAAGTTAGGATGAAAACACATGATGAGGTGTTGGGCCTCCTAATGAGTATTAAGACTATAGGACCGTAAGACGTAGGAGTAGAATTAGGCCATCTGGCCCATCAAGTTCGCTTCGCCATTTAATCGTGTCTGATCGTTTCTTTTTACCTCTCAGACCTGCTCCCTGCTGCTCCCCATAAAATCTGATAGGTGGATAGATTCCCAGAGCTTGATGGGGTTTACTCCATTTCATTGAAGGAGGCAAGACATGAGATTGCTGGGACCTTGCCCAGTATATTTCTGTCCTCTCTAGCACCGGCGAGGACCAGGAGAACAGGCAATCCGATAATTTTCCAACTGTCTTTATGAAAGGAGTGAGGGACAAATCCTGGGAACTGTAGACCGGTAGGTCTCACCTCAGGTGGAGTGAAGCTGCTGAAAGAAATTATTCGGGTTCGGATTTTTGAGCATTGGGAAACCATGGCCTAATTAGGGAGAGCCAGCTTGGCTATGTGTTTGTTAGGTCGTGTCATACCAAATTGATTGAGCGTTTTGACAAGACGATGAGAGAGATTGATGAGGGTGGGGCACTGGATGTTGTCTACATGGATTTTGGTAAGCCATTTGGCAGTCCTTCGTGGATGGCTAATCCAGAAGTGGAGTATTCATGGGATCCGCAGTGAATTCGCTGTTTGAATTCAGAACTGGTTTGTGTATAGACGGCAGGTGGTAGCGGCTGAAGAGACTAATTCGAGCTGGTGGTCTGGAATTAGTGGAGCTTCGCAGCATCTGCATCGGGACATCTGCTGTGTGTGCTGTGTATAAATGATCCGCATGAAAATGCAAAGGGGTCGGTCAGTACATTTGTGGATCATACTAAGACGGGTGGAATTGTCTATCGTGTAGAAGACTGGCAATAAATACAACGTGATATAGAATAGTCACAGATGTGGCTGAGAAATAGCAGACGGAGTTTTTACCCAGATAAATATGAGGTGCAGCACTTCGGTAGGGCAATATGCAAGGAGACAGTACACTCTTAGGAACAAGATCCTTAACAGTTTTGCTGAGCAGAGAGATCTGTGATCCAGGTTCATAGCTCAATTAAAATGGCTACACAGGTCGATAAGGTGGTTAAGGAGGCTTATGGAATGTTTGTCTATATCAGTCGAGGCATTGAGCTGAAAAGTTAGGAGACTGTACTGCAACTTTATAAAACTCTAGTAAGGCCACATCTGGAGAACTGGTACATTTGTGGTCACTCCACTATGGAAAGGATGTCGAGGCTTTGGAGAGGGTGCAGAAGAGGCTTACACGGATGCTGCCCTGCACAGAGGGTATGAGTTATCATGCGAAGCTGGATAGATGAGCTGATCACTGGAGTACAAAGCTGAGCAGAGATCTGATAGAGTTTTAAAACATTATGAGAGGTTTAAATGGAGTGGACAGGGGTTATCGGTTTCCCGGGGTTGCAATGTCTGATACCAGAGTGCATGCATTGAAGGCAGGAGGGGGTAGCTTCAAGGGGGATGTGAGGGGTGAGCTTCTTTATTCAGAGTCGTGTTCAGAGAATGTGCTGCCTGGTATGAGGGAGAGGCCAAGACATCAGTGGTTTTTAAGAGACGTTTGGATAGGCACATTGAAGTAAGGAAGACTGGGGATATGGACATGGTGTTGGTGGGAGGGATTAGTGTCTGTGTGCTTTGATTTGCCTCTGAGGTGCTTCAGCACTACATTGAGAGCCGCATGGTCTGTTCCTGCGATGTGCTGTTCTGTGGAAGAGTTTTCCAGTCCGTCCTGACTGAGCAATGACAGAACATTTTCCCTGACTAGTAACGCCGCAACCCCCCTTTAATCCCTCCCACTCTCGTGCGTCGAAAACAACGGAACCCCGAAATTCTGAGCTGCCAGGCCTGCCGTCCTGTAAACAAGTCTAATGGCTACAGTAGCTGATCTGCCTATCCTTCAATAATTATTACACGGAATTATTAGTTATACCATTAGGACATGATGAAGTCGTACTTAACCTTTTGATTCCTCACTCTCTCTCCACTCCTTACTCCCTCACCTTTCCACCTTTCTCTCCTATCCAAGTCACACGCTCTCTACCTCTCACTCACCCTCTCATAATCCTTCAGACCCTTGCCCTCACGGTCTCCTCCTCAAACACCCTCTCTCCCCTCGCTGTCGTCCGCTCTCTCCCTCTCCTCACCCCTCACTCTCTCCTCTCTCTCCATCTCTCTCCCTAGCTCGCTCTCTCGCTCCCCCTTCTCACTCCCTCTATCTGCCCCAAATAGTGAAACATCTTCAATTTTCCCCTCTCCAATTTCCACACCCACACCCTGCCCTTCCCCTGCCCTGCTCACCCCCTGACTATTCCCGTGTACCTTTTGCTCTCTCTCACATGTACACCAAACCCATTTAAAAGTTTACTGGTAACTGTGACCGGGACTGAACCAGGTTCCTGATACTTGATAATGTTCTTTATATTGTGCAATGTCAAGGATGGGTATGCCAAGGGTTGAATTATTTAAAGGGATCTTGAAAAAATAGTTTTTAAAACAGCAGCAGATTCTGTGAGTCTCAGGTGAACATAAAATACTTAAAATCGCAGCAAACGGGGAAGCAACTGTAACTGCTGACGTGGCGGGTTCACGACTCCAAGCAATTTACTATATATCACTTGTTGTTTTATCGCATTATCCTGCAGCGGAAATGATTAAATACATTATTGAAGTGACTTTTTTCACACCCGCATGAGGGTGAATTGTCAAAGTGGTCCGATTTGATTTCAGCAAAAAGGCCCTTCCCTGTTCTGCGGAATGCGCCCGGAGTCAAACAGAACAACAACCCATATCTTCCAAATCAATGATCTGGCCTCTTCCTCATTCCTTTCCATTCCACTGACGGGTCTTGGTGCGAAACATCGATTAATGGTTCACTTCCATGGATGCTACCAGACCTGCTGAGTTACTGCAGCATCTTCAGTGTTACCATGGTTACGAAAAATCGGCGCGTGGAAGCGTGTGGGCCAGTGGGCGAGGCAGTATGAAACTACTTCAAACCACATCCACGCTGTTGAATTGTATTGGGGGGGGGGAGATTAGTTGTGAATAATTCAACTTCTGATATTTATTTTGGACTATCATTTAATCACCCCATTGTCTGCATTATGGATCGGACATCAGGGAGTCATAGAATCATAGAAAAGTATAGCACAGAAATAGACGCTTCGGCCGAGGAATTTAAACTGCCTAATCTCATCGACCTGCGCTGGGGCCATAGCCCACCATCTAAATTATTAATCCCACCGACCTGCGCTCGGGCCATAGCTCGCCATACCCCCACCATCTAAATTATTAATCCCACCGACCTGCGCTGGGGCCATGGCTCGCCATACCCCCACCATCTAAATTATTAATCCCACCGACCTGCGCTGGGGCCATATCTCACCATACCCCCACCATCTAAATTATTAATCCCACCGACCTGCGCTGGGGCCATAGCTCACCATACCCCCACCATCTAAATTATTAATCCCACCGACCTGCGCTGGGGCCATAGCTCGCCATACCCCCACCATCTAAATTATTAATCCCACCGACCTGCGCTGGGGCCATAGCTCACCATATCCCCACCATTTAAATCATTAATCCCACCGACCTGCGCTGGGGCCATAGCTCACCATACCCCCACCATCTAAATTATTAATCCCACCGACCTGCGCTGGGGCCATAGCTCGCCATACCCCCACCATCTAAATTATTGATCCCACCGACCTGCGCTGGGGCCATAGCTCGCCATACCCCCACCATCCGAATGATTAACCTCATCGACCTGCGCCGGGTCTAGTGCCCTACCATCCAATCGATCAGTTAGACAGTGATATGGTGTTCTCATGCACTACTCTTGCTGGCCGCTAATTCCAGGATCCTCTGAGTCAAGAAGTTTCCACTCACGTTCCTCTTAAACTTATCATCATTCACTCTTCACCCATGACTTTTTGTTGTAGTCCCACTCACCATCAGAGGAAAAAGATTCTTTAGACTTACCCTATATGTATCATAATTTCGTATACCTCGATCAAATTTCCTCTCAATTCTATTGAATCTGTCCTATACCTCACGTCATCCTGACCCGGCAACATCATTGTAAAATGTTTCAGTATCCTATAACCGTATTCACATCTTTACTGCAGGTAATCTTTCACACTGTTCTCCAAAGTCTTATACAAATTCAACATAACATCGCATCTCCTGTACTCAATACATAGATTTATGAAGGCGATTGTTTGAAAATGTATTCTTTACGACCCTATCTAACTGTCACGCTACATTCAATGAATTATGGAACTGTAACCCCAAGTCCCTTCGTTCCTCCACACTCCTCAGTACCCTATCTTTCACTGCTTCAGTCCTACCCTGGCTTTTCCTACCTAAGAACAACACCTCACACTTGTCCGCGTTAAATTACCATTGACGGTTTTAGCCCATTTTTACAGCTGGTCCAATTCCCTCTGCAAGTCATAATAACCTTCCTCGCTTTCGACTACACCCCTAACCTTGGCGTTCTCTGCAAATTTGCTGACCTAGATAACTACATTGTCATGTAGATTGTTGTTTTCGATGACAAAGAACAACCGAGCCAGCGCTGATCTCTGCAGCTTTCCAGTCAGAGAGGTAACCATCTACAGCTACTTTCTGGTTTCTCCCACCAGGACAATATCTTATCCAGCTTATTGAATGCCGAGTGACTGGACCGACTTGGCTATCCTCCCATGCGAGACTTTGGCAATCCCCTTCTAAAGTCCATGAAGACTATATCCACTGCCTTGTTTTCATCAACTTTCGTGGTAACACCCTCAAAAATATCGATAAGATTGCTGAGACAAGGCCAACCACGTACGACTCCATGTTGACTGTCCATAATCAGTCGATGTCTGTCAAATAATTTATATATCCTATCCCTTAGAATAGCTCCCGATATCCTTCCCACTGTTGATATCAGACTCACCTGCCTAAAACATTCTCACAGAGTTGTTGACCCTTTCTGAAACAGAGGATCCTCTATAATCCACAGAGGATCCAGGACCTCAGTACTTATACAGACTCTCTATCCATCTCCCAAGTAAATTCAGATGCAGAATATCCATCTCTTCCATCTCTTCATCTCCCCATCTCCTTTGGCTCCATGTATGGTTTACCGTTCTGATCTTTCAGAGGCCCTTGCAATCCTTTTGGTCTAATCTGTATAATCCGTTAGCACTGGCCTTCACCCAAAGCATTCATTTAGCACACTTGATTTCTTTCCAAGAATTACCTTGCATTTCGTATACTCAATAACAACCGACCTGCCTACATCTAGTATGGAACTCCTTTTATCTCGTAACCAGAGCCTCAACATCTCTCCAAAAAAACAAGGATCACTAAACTAGTTTTCCTTGTCTTTTATTCTGATAGGCACATACATACTTTATACTGTCAACATTTCACATCTGAAGGTCTCCCGATTATTAGAACGCCTTTGCCGGAGAACAGCCTGTCCCATTCCATAGTGGCCAGTTCATTTCTGATACCAAAAAAAATTGTCCTTTCCAAATTTTAATCTCAACCTATGCAGATACCCCTTTCCATTTTTCCTCTCAATCTGGTGGTATTGTGATCACGAGATGCAAAGAGTAGCCCTCCACTCCCCTCTCTCCTTGCTGCCCACCTCACTCATTCCTCTCTCCTATGCTTCCCGGTCACTCACCCTCCTTACTCACTGCACTTTTCTCTCACCCCTCCCACTCGCCTCCTCCTGCACACTCCTTCCGCTCTCTCAATGAGCCCTCCTCGCATCCCTCTCCATCATCGCCTCTCCCATTCTGCTGAACCCTCTTCCTCCACTCTCTCCCTTCTCCTCATTTCTCACCTTCCTCACTCTTATCCCGTTCCGCTCCTTACCCGTGACTCACCCTCTCTCCAACTCTTTCTCTTATCTCCCAGGCGCGCTCGCTACCACTCTCACTTACCCTCTCCTAATGCCTCATACCCTTTCTCTCAAACACTCCCTCTCTCTCCCACTCTATCTGTCCCTTTCTCTCCCCTTTCCCTCCATCTGTTTCACTGTTCCCTCTTCCTCCATCTCCTCATTCTCTCTCGCCCTCTCCATGTCTCCCATCTCTTTAACTCTCTCCCACTCTTCCTGCTCCTGACAGAACTTCATCTTCCCCCTCATCAACTTCCACACACTCATCCTGCCCCTCCTCCGCCTGCTCACCCCTTCAAACTCCCCTCCTCCTTTCCAGCAGCCTCTCCCTCCCCCTCACTCTCGCGGATACAGCAAACATTTGAAGGTTACTGGCAGCGGTAACAGGGAACATTGCCAAGTTAATGTTGCGGTTATGAACGCCACGGCCAGATTATTTGAAGAAATCATAAAAATACTTGTAGAATAATTGCTGATGATGCGAGACCGAAGGAACATAAAATGCTGGAAACTCGCAGAAATCACTCCCAGCCCTGTAACGGGTTATTTTGCGGGTTCGAGACCCCAGGTAAATTTCTTAAAGACACATTAATGGTTCAATCGGTCTTCCCTGCAGCAGACATGGTTAAATACATTATAAAATTGAATGATTTCACACCTGAATGACAGTGAATTGTCGAGCCGGTCGGATTTGATTTCAGCAGAAAGGCCGTTCCCTGTTCCGAGGAATGTGGGGTCCAGCAGATGCTTCCACACAGACCCTGAGCTCCGAGTTTCACAGAACAACCACCCGCATCCATGGTCTGCCCTCTTTACCCTTCCTTTCCAGTTCCACTGAAGGGTCTTGGCCCGAAAGCTCGACTTATTTCTCCGTTCCAAAGATTTTGCCGGTCCTGCTGGGTTCCTCCAGCATTTTGTGTGTTACCATGGTTACGAAAGATCAGCGTGTGGG
This sequence comes from Hypanus sabinus, assembly GCF_030144855.1. Classification (NCBI taxonomy): domain Eukaryota; kingdom Metazoa; phylum Chordata; class Chondrichthyes; order Myliobatiformes; family Dasyatidae; genus Hypanus; species Hypanus sabinus. The sequence continues at coordinate 32,170 of NW_026779617.1, forward strand.
TCAGAGAGAAGGGGCAGCTTGAAAAGTCTTCAGAACATATCCTCCTTGTTAGAATATTCCTGGTGAATTAAGCTGTGAAAAATTAAGATTCTGAAAATTATTTCTGATCTCTGGTTAGTTAACCCGTTCTCTGTTATGAATCAGAGATCAAGGTGATATAGAAACGTACAACACAAAAACAGGCCTTTCGGCTGAGCCATTTAAACTGCCTAATCCCTTCGAGCTGTACCGGGGCCAAAGCCCTTCACGCCCCTCCCATCCAGACTGTCTCTTAATGGTTGAAATCGAACTGGCTTGTAACATGTGTATCCAGCAGAACGTTCCGCACTCTCTGGACCTTCTGAGTGAAGATGTTTCCCCTCATGATCCCCTGAAACTTTTCATTTTCAACCCTTCACCCATGACCTCTGGTTGTAGCTCCACCCAACCTCAGTGGAAAACGACTGATTGCGTTTACCCTCTCAAGCCCTCTCATAATTTTGTCTATCTCTATCATATCTCCTCTCGATCCACTTCGTTCAATGGAATAAACTTCGAACCTTTTCAATCTTTCCTTACAACTTAATTTTTCTAAAATTTGTTTTCTTTATATATTTAAAAAGGTATTTTAGAAACTGCAGATGACGCGAGTCCGGAGTAAAAATAAAATGCTGGAAACTCTCTGCGAACGGGGTAGAGTGACTGGTAAAGCTGCGTGTTTGAGACCCCAGGTAGTTTTCTTTGAATCACGTTAAAGATCCTATCACTCTTCCCTGCAGCAGAAATGGTTAAACACAATATTAAAGTGTTGTTGTTCACACCTGAATGAGAGTGAATCGTCGAACCGGTAGGATCTGATTTCAGCAGAAAGGCCGCTCCCTGTTCTGAGGAATGTGGGCGGACAGGCCGCTGCTGTCACACAGACCTGAGCCCCAAGTCTCTCAGAACAACAACCCGAACCTTCCGAATCAATCAGTAACCCGGTTTCTTCCCAGACTGGCGAGATGGAGCAATTGATGTATTGGGCGGGGCAGTTTTAACGACCTCAAAACAGATCCAAGAACATACTTGGGGAATGTAGGAGTGAACAATACAACTTCTGATTTTTACTTCGGATCTTTGTGTAATCAACCCGTGGACTGTTGTGAATCAGCGACAAAGGAGTCAGAGAGTCACAGCGTTAAAGTGACAGAGAAAAGTACAGCACAGGAAAAGGTCTGTCAAAACTGCCTGCTCCATCGACCTGCACCGGAGAGGTATCTACCATAGCCCTACCTTCAAAACTATTTCCTAAACGTTGCAATCCAGTTCGCATGCCCCACTAGTGCTGGCAGCTCGTTCCACGCTCTCAGGACCCACTGAGTCAGAATGTTTTACCTCATGTCCCTTTTAATTTCTTGACCTTTCACCCTTCACCCATCAGCTCCGGTTGTGGTTCTACCAACATTAGTTGAAAATCCTGCTTGTATATACCTTATCTATACCCCTCATAACGTTGTATACCACCGTAAAATCTCCTCTCGAATCTTCTATATTCTAAGGAACCAGTTTTAATCTATTCAATCTTATAAAGCAGGTTTTCCAGAGCCAGCCAAATCCTTGTAAACTCGTCTTGCCCTCTTTCAACCTGAGTTCATTTTCCCTGTGGGGAGCTGACCAAAGCTGTGCTCAACCTTTCAGATGAGACACCGACAGAGTCCTGTACAACCTCAGCTTACCATCCCGTCCCGTGTACTCGGTACTTTGGCCTGTGTGCCGGCAGCTTGCTTCTGATCTGTGACGTCATTTTGCCAGCTGGCCCACGTTCCGCTGCAAGCCGCTGTCGTATTCCCGCCGCCGAACGCACTCCTACGTTTGGCGTCATCCGAAACTGTCCAGATGCGTTTCACCACATAATCATTCAGATCGCTAATATCGATGAAAACAGCAGAGGACGGTCCCTAGTTTATCCTCCTAGTTTGCCTCAAGTCAGCAAACAAAACCTCGGTAATTTGTATAGTCCATGGTGTTGATGCCGTTTTGCCTTCCCTCCATAGACTCTCTCCGTACCCCAAGTAAATACAGATGCCAATTAAATGCATTCCTTTGGCTGCAGACTCGGTTTACCACTCTGATCTCCCAGAGGACCAAGTCAGTCTCTAGCTTTCCCTTAGCTCTTAGCATAGCAGCATCACCCCGAGGAATCTTCTTCAGATTTTCTGCTACGGCATCACCGTGCCTTCTTTTGAGCCTTCTGCTTTCTGTCGTAAGCGTTCTCTTGCATTTCTTACGGTCCTCCTTGCACGATGGGTTTCCGGCGGTTCTCCATCTCCTGGTCTCTGGCACCCTTCCCCACGTCAGCACACCGGTCACTCCTGCGCCATCTGCTGGTGACTAAAAGGTGCCCGACGGTTAATCCATTCGTCAGAACCATCAGGAATGGGATTTACAGAGGTGAGGATGCAATTAAATAAGTTCATTGACATCGCGAAAGATAGGGACAAACAGTATACAGAAGGTAAACAAATAAATGGAGTGAACATCATTGTATAATACTGTGAGAAATGAAAATACCAGTAAATGTTTCTTAACCAGCTAACCACTGTCACTGTCCGCAGATGCATTGCCGTGATTTTCGAGATGCAATATTGGGTTTTATTATTTTTTTGGCAACAAATGTCCACAGATCGATCAAAAGTGAAGGAGACGATGTACCAGATCGAAAAAGGAGGAACAACCTGGACATTAAACACCGGTGTACACTCAGACCAGAAGAAAATTCCGATTGGCATGTAACTATTCGGAATCCTACTCAATATCTGGTCCAGGACAACGATCAGTGGATCCGCCGCTTCCAATGCAACCAGTTAGCGAGTGACAACTCCGGGGAGAATTCAAAATGCAGAGCTGCAAATGGGACTTGGGGTTGTGCAGGATACCCTAAAGTTTAATCTCCAAGGTTGGGTCGGTGGGGAAGTAGGCGAGTGCAACTTTGGCGTTCGTTTCTAGTGATATAGAATACAAGAGCAAAATGATGTGACTGTGAGACTCTGTCAGGGCTCGTCAGGGGGATCTCATAGAAACTTTTCGAATGTTGAAAGGCTTGAAAAGATTTGATATGGCAAAGTTATTTCCCATGGTAGGGGAGTCTAGGACAAGAGGGCACGACTTCAGGTTGAAGGACGTCCATTTAGAACAGAGATGCGGAGTCGTTACTCTAGTCAGAGTGTGGTAAATCTGTGGAATTTATTGCCAAGTCGTTGGAAGTATTTAAGGTAGAGGAAGATATTCTCTTGATTAGCCAGGTCATCAAGGGGTATGGGGTAAAAGCAGATGAGTGGGGATTACCGTATGAACTGGATCAGCCCATGATTGAATGGCGGGACAGACGCAATAGACCGAATAGCCTTCTTCAGCTCCTATATCTTATGGTCTTATGTACATATGGAGCCACACTTAAATCAGCGCGAGATTAAAATCGTCACGAGGTCATTGCGAAGAGCATAAAAAAAACTTAATGGTTACACATCAGTTTAATTTCATGAGGCACAGTGTACAAGAGCAGAGACATGTTATTACAAATGTACTTGGCTCGTTTCAGCTTCGATTGAAGCGCTATTCGCAGCTTTCGACAACGCACGATCGGGAGAAAGATCCCCAGCGTCTCACGAGCATGTTCCTGAACGGAAAGTTCCATAACAGGGACACCCAGAGAGATTCAGTTTCACACCTACAGGAGCACATTATGACCCTGATCAGACCACAGAAAACTGGAGAGCTCTGGAACCATAATCAAAGGCCGACCGACGCCGCTAATTCCCTTTCTCCCACCACCCTCACCGCCACCATCCATCGGGCCGATGATACAAAACTATTAAAGCCCCGGCACCAGGTTCAGCAAAAAATTCTGTCATTTCTGATAAGAGATCTAAGTTGTTCCATTGTCCAATCAGATTAAATCTTCGCCACACAATCTCCCTCCTTATGGACTTGCACCTCTTTGTTTACATACACATTACCTGCTCTGTTAATGTTACACTTTATTATTGTTATTTATTTATCTTGTTTTAACCAATAACGGACAAGATTCGGCTGTTATTAACAGACTCCGCATTGTATAAAACCTGATAACGTCCACTCTTGAAATTCAGCATATACAAGGCACGAGGGTGAGGCCGGGGAACTATAGCTGGAAAAGACAAATAAAGGTGAAACAGCTGTGAAAACACCTCTTCCCTTAACCATCAGCAGGGCCTTCAAATAGCCGTGCCGTGTGAGACACTCCGTCACATGCAAATCCCGAGACATCCTGCCCTTGGTGTCCCTTCAGGCCAAATTGAGGCAAAAAAATCCTAAAGCAACTGCAACCTATATTCTGGATTGGCATTCTCATATCCACAACACGAACATCGAATTTGCAACCCGTTCATACTGAGATTGCAAGGTGCTTCTGGAATCCTTAATATAGTCACAGCGATACCCGGGACAACAGCTTGTGTCCGGTTTTCATCTGTGAATTAGTTAGCAGTGAATAACTGTGATTAAAATCACTGATGATTAGGCAATTTCGTAAGTGGTGAGGGAAAAGTGGTCTGTGGTACGTCAAATACAAGCACCGCCGAACGTAAATTCCATTAAATATCAGAATCAGAATCCGGTTTATTAACACCGGCATGAGTCGTGAAATTTGTTAACTTAGCAGTAGCAGTTCAATGCAATAGATAATATAGAACAAAAAGTGAAATAAAATTCAATAAATAAGTAAATTACTTACAGTATATGGGTATTGAATAGATAAAAATGTGCAAAAACAGAAATAACATATTTTTAAAAATGAGATAGTTTCATGGGTTTAATTTCCATCTCGGAATCCGTCGGCAGGGTGGTAGACGTGCCCGTAACAGTGATCACAGTAAGATCGAGTTCACTTTGAAATTTGAGAAGCAGAAACTAAATGACAATGTGTCGTTACTTCAGAGGAATAAATGAAATTTCAGTGGCATGAGTGGGAAACTGGCCGAGATGGACTGGAAAGGGACACTAGCAGGAAGGACAGCAGTGGAGATTCCGCGAAAAATGAGGAAAGTGTAAGTCAGATATAGTCCAAATAAGAAGACATTTTCGAATGGAAGAAGGACAGTACCGTGGCTGACAAGTAAATTCAGAGATAAAACAAAAGCAAAAGAGAGGGCATACAAGGAAGCCAAATCCAGTGGAAGATAGTCAATTGGGAAACTTTAAAACTTGTAGATGGAAACCAAAAATGTCGTTAGAAGGAAAAGATGAATTATGAAAGGAAGCTGGTGACTAATATCAAAGAAGAGATGAAAACCTTTTTAACTATATAAAGAAGAAAAGTGAATTGAGGGTAGATAGAGGACTAATAGAACATGACGCTGGAGGTATTGTGACGAGAGACGGAGAGATGGCAAAGGAACTGAATACGAATTTTGTATCAGTCTTCACAATGGAAGACGTATGCAGTACACCGGACATTGAATAGTATCAGGGAGGTGAAGTATGTGCAGTGGAAATTACGACAGAGAAGGTGCTCAGGGTGCATAATGGGAGTGAGCATAATGCTCAGGGGAGTGACGATGACAGGAAGAATTGGATCAGCCGATGATTGAAAGGTGGAGCAGACTCGATGTTGAATGGCCTACTATTGCTCCTATAATCTTGTGGTTTTACGACTTTCTACCTTACTGTTAACAGCGCTACCAATTCAGTTCATCTGCAAAACAGTTGTCATTGCTGGTACAAATGTAATGAATGCAGATACTCTGTCAGTTTAAGCAGTCACACCAATTTGAGGGCGATTGAATTATTTGCATCATATCGGTACAAACATTGCGTGTTCCTGGTTTACCAAGTGATGGTCTGCAATCAATGTTATACTGACACAAAATATTGGAGGAATTCACCAGGTCAGGCAGCATGTATCAAAATGAATAAACAGTTGACTTTTCGGGCTGCGACCCAGTTTCGGGATGGCGTAAAAAGGGGGAAAATGCCAAAATAAGAACGTTGGGAGTATCTGGAAAGAAAACAAGCTAGAAGCTAATAGGTGAAGCCAGACAGGTTGGATATGGGGCGAAATGTGGCTGGGGCTGATAATGGGAAAAAGCAAAGAGCTGGAGAAGAAGGAATCTGATAGGACAGAGTGGATCACGGGAGAAAGGGAAGTAGCGGGGTCCGGAGAGAGGTGACTGGCAGGTGAGGAGAAGAGCAGGAGGCCAGAGTGGTGAAATGAAGAGGGACGGGGGGAGGGGGGGGGTAAACACAGGAAGTTTCAGATATATGTGTTCATGTCATAAGATTGGAGGTTCCACAGAGAGAATATATTTGCAGGTTACTCCTCCAACCTGAGGGTGGGCTCGTGTGGCATGGGCCGACATTTCGGACTAGGGATGGGGATTAGAATTGAAATGGTTGGCCACTGGGAAATTCGGCTTTTTGTTGTTGGAGCTGAGGTGCTCGACGAAGAGTTAATTAATTTGAAGAAGGCGTCTCGGCATGAAAAGTCGACCCTTTATTCATCTCCATAGATGCTGCCTTATCTGTTGAGTTCTTCCAGCTTTTTGTACGTGTTGTGATTATTGTGATTAACAGTTTGCGTGCGTTCCCTGCCTCGTAAGCCTGGATGCGATATCAGCTTATTGCTGTTCACTATATTACAGGAAAGCACAAACAATATATTCGTTTGTATATTTCTATTGAAACATCTATAACGGAGACAATTTCCAGAGTGGAACAGAGCAACCCAGTGTCAGTATAGAATTGGTCTATGACGACAAAGTCTATGGAGTCTGGGAATGGACAAGATCAACAATGAGAATCATGAAACAGAGAGGCGAGCCTGAGAGTGTCTCACAACAACATTCACTGACTTCTCCAATCGTCATTTCTTCATCTGTGAGATTTTGCAATTTCCTGTGAAGCTCTCCATACCTCATCACATTTGGGATTTTATTTGAATGAAATCATGCTTATTTTTACCCCAGCTGTTGAAAACACGTCAGCCTGGTATATTTAGCGTTCTGGAGCGGGTATAAATGAATGGCCGTGGAGATTCATTAGCTCAGAGTATCTGAAGCGTGATCGCGGGCAGCTGGAATACAGGCTGAGTCTCACACAACATGCTTGAAATTATTTACCGCGTGAGGAAGATATATTACTTGATTGTTGCCGTTATTGGTGTCCCTGGTAAGAACAGACGCGAACGAACATTTGCTGTTCAATGCGCGCGGGAAAAAAAACAACAAAAGAAAAGATTGAAACAGATTTAGAGTGTAAGATCGGGGCGATGGATATATATCGTGGGTCCATGGCAAGCTGTTTTGATTTATCAATAGAAACACGCGTTCGAAGTAAACTCCGATAATTCAGCGCGCTCGGCACCTTTAAGGACTACTTGATTTTTTTCAGCATTAATAGTTCAAGATGCTTTAATTTAAAATTTAAGGGATTTGTTTGAAAAAAAATACTGCGAGTTTGAAGGGAACGCGGTAAGCGAAACCCAGGTGAGATTCACTTGTGTGTTCGATCTCGGAACATCGTGAGTTTCGAAAATTCAAATAGTGTCGGTGTGCGTTTCAGTTTACAAGGGTTTGTTTCCACGCCATATTATCAGTGAAGTGGGGATTAGCCAACCCAGAGCAGTCTGTTAGATGGCTGACGGTGTAAAGTAAATGGGATACTCCGCTCTGGAACAATGGACATCGATCCATTTGGAATAATGCTTCTGTAATTTGGAGCAGGTCAGGAAGAATATGCAAAACAAAAAATGAAAATGGGAACTTCCAGATCCGATCCTATCAGAGAGTGTGAAGGAACTGCGGCCAATGGTAGCTGCGGAATTTAACAAAAGCGAGCCAGGCTGGGCCCGTGCGGACGGGTGACAAACGGGAAGTCGAGGAAGAGATGAATGCCTGCGAACAGAGGAAGTAAATCTGCTTCGAACTTTGAACATTGTAAATGGACAAAGTCAGGCAGCGGGGCTGGGTGATATGCCAAGACAGCCAAAAGATAGATGATGGGATCGCGGGAATCACAATGGCCGTGAAAGTTGCCAAAGTATTCAAACTTTATATATCGGCCGAAAAGAGCCCTTTGCGATTAGTTGACAATGCCTCCTTCCCAAATCCTGCTTCTCTTTCGATACCGAGTGCCGTGACCTTTCTCCCTGCTTGAGACGTCTGCAAAATCCGATTTACAACTTTTTAAACCCCAGTAATGAGCACCCGCAAAGTTTGATTTTTCTCTCTTTTCAGCTTATCTCGGCACAAAGACCCAGCGAGAGTAATTCATTCAATCTTTCTGCTTTCCTTCTCCCCCACCTCCCCCTCCCCCAGTGAATTTAGTGGCAATAGTGATTCTGTCCCGGGGAAAGTGCGGTCTATCCACCTGCACCACTCGCTACCTGGTGGCCATGGCAACTGCGGATCTACTGACCATTGTGTTTGCGGTGATATTGTGGCGGGTCAGTTATTATTACTTCCCCGGGACTTTCCTGGACATCACCCCCGTGTGCAGTGTGATCTCTGTCCTGGGAGAGGCAGCCACAGACTGTTCTGTCTGGTTCACCGTCAGCTTTACGTTTGATCGGTTTGTCGCCATCTGTTGTCAGAAATGGAGAGCAAAGTATTGCACCGGGAAAACTGCGTCTGTGGTTCTGACAACAACCGGTGTTGTGTTGTGTTTGAATAATGTGCCCTACTTCTTCATATTGCAACCTGTGAAAGTGATTGACAATATACCCTGGGACTGTATTCCAAAGCCGAGCTACTTTACGGATGCCGGGTGGTTGGGATATGACTGTTTTACTACTGCTCTATCGCCATTACTTCCGTTCGTGTTAATACTCCTGTTCAACGCTCTGACAGTCAGACACATTGTCGTGACCAGTCGCGTCCGTAAGGGGCTGAGGGGTCAGAGCAAGACGGAGATCCGCAGTGACCCGGAGATGGAAAGCAGGAGGAGGTCTGTGATCTTACTTCTCACCATCTCCGGAAGCTTCATAACCCTGTGGTCGGTAAAAGTTTCTGAATCCCTTTCTGGATTGGATAATTACAATGAGTCGGAATACATTTTTCAACATACCGGATACATGCTGATGTTATTAAGTTGCTGCACAAACACGTTTATTTATGGGGTAACTCAGTCCAAGTTCAGAGAGCAGTTCATCAGCGCAGCGAAATATCCACTCTCGTCAATTATTCATCTAATCAATAAACAAAGCATCTAAGCTCTTCTCAGAGGGGGTTATGGTGATTTCATCTTAACACTGCAGAACTAACATCGGAGAACATGGCAGCGGGGAGAATAAAACTGGTTTAGTGCCGAGAGAAGCACAACACTGGAAAATACACATTCACACCTTCAGCCCGCGACGTCCACCTCCTGTCAATTACTGAACTCACCCTATCTTTTATGTTTATTCCCCACCATATTCCGGCTCCTGTCACCGCCACAACCCTTTCGGTAATGATGGAGCGGGAGAGGATCCGGGGGCATTCAAGTCCTAATCGGCAAAATTGCATCTCATTTGTTACGTTAGCCTTTTGCATCAGAATGAAATGAGAAAGCGAGTCAACAGTCTGCACGAACTCACAGTAAACCTTGCACTTGTCCTTAATTTTAGATAAACCTGTCATGGAGAAATGATTAACGCTACAGAGCTCCTGGATTTGGTCCATAATTGTGCGAATTTCCATGGAGTAACCAAACGTCTATTTTGCCTCCCTTTCTCTCAGTTAAAACGGGTAAAACGTGAGGTCTGGACATAGACAAAAATCTAATTTCTCAATTGCGACGGATTTTCGGCCTGTTCTAGCGGTGTTTATTATTGTCCTGCAGCTCTAATTGTCTAATGTTTCAGTGTACTGACTTTGGGATTATACCTGTTGTATATATTACAATTGGGACAATATCGCAGACTTTCATTTTCCTTTACAAGTCGGCATATTTCATATGTTATTCACACTGACGTTTGTGTGTTGTATGTGTCGGAATGACTATACCAATCAAGTAAATTATCTTTGCATGCTTATCCTGTGATATTATATCCTGACGGTGTATCATGTACTTACTGCTTGCCAAACAATGGATCGATCATAATATAATCGTCAGACTCCGCCTTAAAACGGCATTACGCGCATACTTATACTAATCTATAGGATCTTGCCAAAATCTGCATCTTCAAGCGAGATTCTGGTGAATGATGCTTCCCACTGTGTAAGGAAACAGATTGAAGTAAATCGTTCTTGCATCATGTAATGCGTTGGATAGTTTGAAACAGCATACTGTATTCTGCTTTACAGCCCGAGAGAGGCACAACACAGGAAAATACACTTTGTCTTGAATTTGTCAGATCTTTTAATGAGCATTTCTGTTACCTTTTTTTCAGCTACCTGGTCCTGTATCGCCACAAGGAACAACTCAGTTTCTGGGAAGAGATCTCCAACTTTTAGCCTGGCGTCAGACGCTTCTAGTTGACACCTGGTCTGCTCAGGTGGTGGGGATCTCATCCCTGGACAATTATGCTCATCCAGGTTAACTCTTTCTTCTACAGCAGTGTTACCCAACCTATTCTAGACCTTTTCGTGCCGCGAAACAAGTGGAAATATCGAACACCCTGGTTGCTAATTTATGCATCCCCAACAACGTCTGTTAGGTTAGTAAGATTGCCGAGTGTCAGACGCGTTGTGATGACGAATGTTCAAGGCTGCAGTGCTTGGCTTCTTAACGCGTCCCAGTGCCACGTCCTTCTTTGGTTAGAGGCAGCTTACCGCCCCACCAAGAATACTGAACGCCCCCCCACCCCACCCCCGGCGAGTGTTGTTGTTTCTAAAGCCATCTGAGGAAACGTCACTGCCCCCAGAGGGCATCTCTGTTCCATTGCGATATTTTCTTCATCTTTCTGGGTTAGGCTTTCATTTCAGTTCAAAATAGCACATGCTCGCAGCGTGTTGAATCCGGTTTTCGTTGATGCAAATACAGCAACGTAAAAAATAATATTTTAAAAAAGTAAAATAAAGTATAAAGTAAATCCTTAGAAGAGTTTCTGTGAGTGGGACCCAGGTAATGGAAGTCCCCCAACACTGAGTGTGTGCAGCTCCCTCAAAATCTTGCTCCCTCCTCTCTCCACAGTGCGCTCACAAGATCTGTCACTCCCTTTCTCCCCACCCTTCACCCTCCTCACTCCTCAAAACACTGCTTCTCTTTCCTCCATCTTCTCACTCTCCCTTTCCTCCTCTCCCCTCTTATCCTAATACGCCCTCTCCCACTTCCTCGCCTCCCTCTCTTATTCTGCTCAACCCAACTTTGTCTCACTCTCACCTCTCTTCTCCCCTTTCTGTCTACAAACCACACCCCCACCCCGACACTGAATCTCAGCCCGTGTTCACTCCAGGATAGCATCCCGTCCGTTTCAATGTGCGACGGTGACATCGACAAGATAAGTAGCCTTGGTGTTGTTTGCACATCGGAACTTGCTGGCATTTGGAGTTGGAGGAAGCAGAGGAGGGAAAGAGACAGAAACATAGAGGAAGAGGGAGAAGGAGAGAAGGGAAGTGGGAGACAGAGGGGGTGGGAGAGAGAGACAGAGAGAGAACAGGCTTAGTGGTATTGAGAGAGACACACTGAGTTAGAGAGAGCAACAAGAGGCTGCTGGAGTGTTACCGAGACAGACTGAGGGAAGTGGCGGAGGCAAGAAACAGAGGGGAGAGACGGGTGGCGACAATCAGTGAGGGATGGCGGAAAATGAGATGGACGTGGGTGAGAAATAAACGGGGAGCGAGTGAGGGGGCATAAAGAGGCGTGGGAGAGAACGACAGTGGAGAAAGATTGGAGGGAATGGGGAGGGAAGAGAGATGGGGAGTCAAACTGGGAAAGAAACCAGGGATTGAGATGGGGGAGATATACGAGGGAAAGTGCTGGGCTCTTTGATATCTCTGTTGATCAGTGAGAGAGAAACGGACAGGGATCGAAAAGGGCCACTCATTTTAAATGGAGACATATAGAAATTTCTAAAATTCTAAATCTTCCAAGTAAATTCCTTCAGGATCAGCAAAGTGTCTATCTACCTATCTATATATCTGAGTGCAGGCGGGTGGGTGGGTACATTTGAGGTGGAGGTAGACGGGGATGGGAACAGAAGCATAGATCAGACAAGGCCGTGTTGAATAAACATAATATCATAAGTTCCTCCTCATCTCTCTTCTGAATTGATTTCCCTGTAGTCTTGAGGGTTTACCCCTGGTCCTGGGCTCCGCATTATGGGAAACATCCTCTCCATAACCTCCATACCTCGGCTTTTCAGTATTCGGGAAGCCCACCCCGCGACACCAACACACCCCCCCCCCCCATAATTCTAAACTCCAGCGGGAACAGGCACAGAGACATCAAATACCATGAGCTGTGGTCTTGTTAAGCAGCTTCAGCTGCAGTACCTGGTTCAAGACCATCTGAAAATCCAAACAAACAACACCCACCGCCTTTCTTATTTCACCAAAGGATTCCAACAGATTTGTCTGGGAAGATTTCTACTGAGGAAAACCATGCCGAATTTGGCCGTACAGGGGAGGATTCAAAAGAACTGTCATGGTGGGGAATAAGATGGCGGCACAACGCAGCGCACACGGCCTCTCTGGAGAATGATATCTGTTACTTGTTAAGTACAGATTTGTATCTGTACATTAAGTATAATATTGTTGTGTAATAAGTACCCTGATTTGATGGAGACAGACGTGAGAGCTTGCAGGAACATCAGGAGAAACTTCTGAAATGCCCGTTTCGCTGCCGCTGCGGTCCGGAATCTTCGGAGGAGAAGGCCTCTGAGACCTCGGCTTTGCTTGTTTCGGTGGCCAGGACGAAGGCGCTCGGCAGAGGATGGCACTCGGGAGACTGTATCGCAGGCTCAAAGTTTTCGGAAGGACTCAGAGTCTGCTGTGGTCGAATGCTTCCAAGGCATCAGTTTGTCGGTGCCTGGGAGTTTATGGCAGGGAGAGTTTCTCCCTTTTGCTGCCTGATATCGGGACTATTAGAGTCAATCGGGACTTGAGACTTTCTCTTAAACCGTGCCCATGGTCTACTTTTATCAAATTATGGTATTGCTTTGAACTGCTGTAACGATATGTTATAATTATGTGTTTTTTTTTTGTCAGTGTGACTCTTTGGTTTGTCCTGTTTTTTGTGTGATATCACTCTGGAGGAACATTGTATTATTTCATAATGCCCGCATGCATTTATAAATGACAATAAATGAGGACTGAGTGTCCTCATAATCTAATGGAACAGAATCACTGGCAGGGTCCGGCTAGCCAGTGTTGACTCTCTACTGTACACTAGCTGTGTTACAAATTCACTTAAGTACCAAAGACAGAGTTTAAAATAAACTGATTTATTTGTCTCAGATCCAGAATATTAAACTCCAGTCCCGTTAAAGGTGAAAGTGCAGCAGAAGAAACTCCTCCCATGCCCAGAGACCAGTGTGCAGAACTGGATGTGGTGAGCAATAGTAATTCAGCTCCAACAGTAACTCTCGAAATTGCATTCAGCAACAGTGATATTCAGCAACAGCGATATTCAGCAACAAATATCCAGCATGCAGCTTATTGAAACTTTCTCCCCAGTATGAACAAGGCAGTGTGTGACAAGTATAATATGCTGTAAGGTTTCACTGCTGATGTAATGGTTTCTCTGTAGCAGCAATGCTTGGTTAAGACCAGAGAAAACAGGGTTTTGTAGTGCAGGGCTATCCAATGAGAGAAACCTTCTTTCTTGTGAGTCTGGAAGAGAGATTTTGTAGTCTTTTGCTGGGGAGAGATGAGAAGACGTGAATGGAGAGAGTGGGCCCTTTTCCTTTTTGCTTGTTTGTTTACTTTACTAACCCTATCGTCAAAGTAAGAATTATAAAGCTCAATTGGTTAATCACATATTGTGTACTGTTTGTAATTTCAGGGTACTGATTTGTAACAGGGGTCACATCACACAGCATCCACCCAAACGAGATTTCTTAAGTTTGACCGGGCTGGGGTCTATCAACTCCAAAGTTAAGCTGCCAGCCAAAATGAGTTACCATAAGGTTAGCTGGCTGAGTGAATCGCTTCCCACATTAACAGCAAGTGAACAGCCTCTCCCCAGTGTGAACTCAATGATGCGCATTTGGTTGATCTGGCTGAGAGAATCTCTTCCCAAAGTCCGAGCAGGTGAACAGACTCTACCCAGTGTGAACTCGCTGGTGTCTCCGTAGTTGAGATGACCGAGTGAAACCCTTCCCACAGTCTGAGCAGGTGAACGGCCTCTCCTGAGTGTGAACTCGCTGATGTATCTTCAGTTGAGATGACCGAGTGAATCCCTTCCCACAGTCTGAGCAGGTGAATTGCCTCTCTCCAGTGTGAACTCGCTGATGTATCTTCAGTTGAGATGACCGAGTGAATCCTTTCCCAAAGATGGAGCAGTTGTATGGCCACTCCCTAGTGTGAACTGCCTGGTGTGCCATTAGGGTGGATGATTGAGTGAATCCCTTCCCGCATTCTGAACAGGTGAGTGACCTTTCTCCAGTGTGAACGCTCTGATGTACCTTCAGTTTAGATGACAGAGTGAATCCTTTCCCACAGATGGAGCAGTTGTACGGCCACTCCCCAGTGTGAACTGCCTGGTGTGACATTAGGGTGGATGATTGAGTGAATCCCTTCCCACAGTCTGAACAGGTGAATGGCCTCTCTCCAGTGTGAACTCGCTGATGTATCTTCAGTTGAAATGACCGAGTGAATCCCTTCCCACATTCCAAGCAGGTGAACGGCCTCTTCCCAGTGTGAACTCGCTGATGTATCTTCAGTTGAAATGACCGAGTGAATCCCTTCCCACATTCCAAGCAGGTGAACGGCCGCTCTCCAGTGTGAACTCGCTGGTGTGCAATTAGGGAGGATGACTGTGTGAATCCTTTCCCACAGTCTGAGCAGGTGAACGGCCTCTCTCCAGTGTGAACTCTCTGATGTACCTTCAGTTTAGATGACCGAGTGAATCCTTTCCCACAGTCTGAGCAGGTGAATGGCCTTTCTCCAGTGTGAACTCTCTGGTGTATCTTCAGTTGAGATGACCGAGTGAATCCCTTCCCACAGACTGAGCAGGTGAACGGCCTCTCCCTAGTGTGAACTTGCTGATGTCCCTTTAACTCAGATGACCAAGTGAATAATTCCCCACAGTCTGAGCAGGTAAACGGCCTCTCCCCAGTGTGAACTCGCAGGTGAGACATTACGTCGGATGACTGAGTGAATGCTTTCCCACAGTCTGAGCACGTGAATGGCCTCTCTCCAGTGTGAACACGCTGATGTACCTTCAGTTTAGATGAGCAAGTGAATCCCTTCCCACAGTCCAAGCAGGTGAACGGCCACTCCCCAGTGTGAACTCGCTAGTGTACCTTCAGTTTAAATGAGCAACTGAATCCCTTCCCGCAGTTTGAGCAGGTGAACGGCCGCTCCCCACTGTGAACTCGCTGGTGTACCTTCAGTGCTGATGACTGAGTGAATCCTTTCGCACAGTCCAAGCAGGTGAAAGGCCTCTCCCCAGTGTGAACTTGCTGATGTGCTTGTAGGTTGGATGACTGAGTAAATCTCTTCCCACAGTCCAAGCAGGTGAATGGCTTCTCCCCAGTGTGAACTCGCTGATGACTCTGCAGGTGGGATGACTGAGTGAATCTCTTCCCACAGACTGAGCAAGTGAACGGCCTCTCTCCAGTGTGAACTCGCTGATGTATCTTAAGTTGAGATGATGAAGTGAATCTTTTCCCACAGTCCGAGCAGGTGAATGGCCTCTCCCCAGTGTGTAATGACTGGTGTGCCTGCAGATGAGCTGACAACGTGAATCCCTTCCCACAGGCTGAGCAGGTGAACGGCTGCTCCCCGGTGTCCACTTGCTTTTGAGCCATTATGTCAGATGATCGAGTGAATCTTTCCCCACAAATTCAACAGATGAGCAACTTCTGCCCAGTGTGAACTGACTGGTGTGTCCACAGGTGGGTACACTGACTAAATCCCTTCTCACACACAGAATAGGTGAATGGCCTTGTCCTAGTGTGAACTTGCTGATGCACCTTCAGTTGAAATGTCCGCATGAATCCATTCCCACTGTCTGAGCAGATGAATGGCATCTACCCTGTGCAAAATGACGGGCATGCCAGTTGGTCAGATGATTGAGTGAATCCCTCCCGACAGTCTGAGCAGGAAGGATGACCGAGTGAATCCCTCCCCACAGTCTGAGCAGGAAGGATGATCGATTGAATCCCTTGCTCCACTTCTTAAATATCTGGATAGAGACAGCAAAACTGGTATGTTCTGTTTGAGATTCCTGTAGACAAATTCCTTGTCATTTTCTAACCTGTAAAAAGATTTACAAAATCCATCAAAGGGTGTAGAACATTTCAGATGAAATTACATGAGTTGGCAAGATGTGATCTGGAATCACACAGTTACAGTGAAGTTCAACCCAAGTTGGAGAGAGAAATCATCTTCTAACTGGGCACAGTGCTGGAATGACCATCAAACACTCTGATGCTCTACCTGTCTTTAAAAGAATGGGGCATTTCTGCCACCTCCAATCTGTGACCTGCCTCAGTTTGACTCTCTCTCCATTGTTATTATTCCCTGTTCCCACTGAGCTGATGGGTTCCTGGCCCCACAGTAACTGAAACACTCTCACACAAATAGCCGGCAGTGTATTGCACGAACCCACCACTACCTGTGTAAAAAACTTACCCCTGGCATCCCCTCAGTATTTATTTCCAAGCACCTTAAATCTATGCCCCCTCGTGTTAGCCATTTCAGTCCTGGGAATAAAACCTCTGGCTATCTACACGATCAATGCCCCTCATATTCCTATACACCTAAAAAATGCA
This sequence comes from Hypanus sabinus, assembly GCF_030144855.1. Lineage (NCBI taxonomy): Eukaryota > Metazoa > Chordata > Chondrichthyes > Myliobatiformes > Dasyatidae > Hypanus > Hypanus sabinus. The sequence goes on from NW_026779617.1 coordinate 49,025, forward strand.
CTAAACATAAACAAGGTGATTAAACATTGCTTTGAAGATTTGTTGGAAGTATACAGAATTATGAGGGTATAGATAGGGTAAATGCAAGCAGCTTTTTCCACTGAGGTTGGGTGGGATGACAACTAGAGGGCATGGGTAAGCGGGGAAGGTGAACATTTAAAGGGAGCACGTGGAAAAGCTCTTCACTGAATCGGTCGTGAGAGCGTGGCATGAGATGTCAGCACAAGGGGTGCATGTGAGCTCAGTTTCACAATTTGAAAGAAGTTTGGATGGGAGCCTGGATGGTAGGGGTATGGAGGGCGATGGTCCCAGTCAGGTAGTTGCAATAGATACCTTAAATGTTTTTTTAGCATTGACTAGCTGGGCCAAATAGCCTGTTTCCGTACTGAAATCCCCCATGTTTCTGTGACAGAGAAGCAGGCCAAACTTGTTTGAAAGGGAAAGATAGGAGTGACAACAGAGCAGCAATGGCTGGAGTTTCTGGGAGCAATTCAGGAGCTGAGTGATCGATATGTGTGGTCTGAACAACATCTGACTGGTGTCAAGAAACCAAACTCTCCCTCGTTGTCACAAAAACAAAGGAGCTGATTCTGAACTACAGGAGGAATGGAGACAGGCTAACCCCATGGAAAGGGCTCTCCAGCAACCTGTAAACATGACTAAAGTACCTGAATGCAAGACTAACCTTGGGGAATCAGGACCAGACTATTGGGAGTGATTTGTGGCCTGCTATGGCACTTTCACAGGAGACCAAGCCTTTTAACAATGGGAATCTGTATCCCCAGTTTAATGTCCTACTGCTCCAAAACTTACCAACTAAGCCAACATGATTAAAACAGATAATATGGATTGGCCTGACAATGACCGAAATCGAATGCGACGAGCTTTGACATATTATTGGAACTTGATTTTCGATTCCTGATCAACCCCGAAAGGAACTAATATTTAAAGTGAACATGTTCAGCGGGAAGAAGGATGCGAGCAGGTTATATTTTGGGATCAGAAATGGGATCAAAAACCTACCTAGGGACAGGTGGGGACAACAACCCGTTTAGAAATTGACAAGCAAAGATGTTTCCTACTGTGAGATTCATCCCTCAGGAAGAGCCCAGTGTAATATTGACAGTTGCTGGAATTTCAATTCCGTTTATGATTGATATGGGGCAACCAAAACCACTCTCGATCAGGAAATACTATCAAAAGGGATTCCAGCTATCAGACGCTACAATCACTCTGTCTGGGTTCGAAGGCACGGAACGTACGTATTCACGTACCCAGCCACTGCAGGTGGAATTCCAGGGGAACCAGTGTGAGGTTTCATTTACAGTCATCACCAGACGGGGGGTGAAATCTCGTAGGGAGAGACTTGCTCTGTCCGTTGGAAGTCGAGATTCTATACACGGACAAGGATATTATGCCGGAACTGCAAACAACTGATAGCTTCCTCTGACCACCCAGTGGTGGGCACTTTATCTGGACTCCAGTACCTTTAAACCCCTTCTGCCGGTGGCCAGCTCTCATGTGACTCTGTGCTATGACCCTACGTCGTGCTCACCTGAGGAAACCCCTCGAGGGACAGAAGTTCCCAGTCATGGTGATTGGAGAGGATAAAGGAAGAGACGGCACTGCATTTCTGGCCGAAGTTCCAGATTTCTTTTGGCGACAGACAGGACTGGTGGTTCCCAATACCACCGTTAGGGTTTGCCCTGGGTTCAAGCCAAAGAGCCGAGGGCTCCTTGCCTACACCCTGACGAAACAAGCCTCCAGCACCGAGGGAGACTGGCAAGACTTGGCCGCGGGCCAACTCCGGTACTGGAAGGAGTCTGTGGTGAAGACGGGACATCTGGTAAGACATTCTTTTAATAGTGACTGAACCCAAGACGTTGTACCCCATCTCTGGGCAATTTCAGTCCATGAAGTCAGACCTCCTGTCTGGATCACAGTGAAAGAAGGACAGACTCTCCCATCCATTCTGCAATACCCCCTCTAGCCCATCCGGATCACTGTGAAAGGACAGACTCTCACATCCATTCTACAATACCCCCTCTGGCCCGTCTGGATCACTGTGAAAGGACAGACTCTCCCATCCATTCTGCAATATCCCCACTAGCCCGTCAGGATCACAGTGAAAGAAGGACAGACTCTCCCATCCATTCTGCAATACCCCCTCTAGCCCATCCGGATCACTGTGAAAGGACAGACTCTCACATCCATTCTACAATACCCCCTCTGGCCCGTCTGGATCACTGTGAAAGGACAGACTCTCCCATCCATTCTGCAATATCCCCACTAGCCCGTCCGGATCACTGGGAAAGAAGGACAGACTCTCCCAGCCATTCTGCAATACCACCTCTAGCCCGTCTGGATCACAGTGAAAGAAAGACAGACTCTCCCATCCATTCTGCAATACCCCCTCTAGCCCGTCCGGATCACTGTGAAGGAAGGTCAGACTCTCCCATCCATTCTGCAATACCCCCTCTAGCCCATCTGGATCACTGTGAAAGAAGGACAGACTCTCCCATCCATTCTGCAATACCCACAATAGCCCATCTGGATCACAGTGAAAGAAGGACAGACTCTCCCATCCATTCTGCAATACCCCCTCTCGCCCGTCCGGATCACAGTGAAAGAAGGACAGACTCTCCCATCCATTCTGCAATACCCCCTCTAGCCCGTCCGGATCACAGTGAGAGAAGGACAGACTCTCCCATCCATTCTGCAATACCCCCTCTAGCCCATCTGGATCACTGTGAAAGAAGGACAGACTCTCCCATCCATTCTGCAATACCCCCTGTAGCCTGAGGCAACGTTTTATGAGGATGGAATGTCTTTTGTGGATCCAGCAGGAAAACGATGTTCTGGCTATGCGATATTGACGGACAGTGACATAATTGAACATGCCTCTTTTGAAGCAGCTGTCTCCGCGCAGAAGGCTGAGCTGTTTGCTTTGACTCGTGCCTGTATACCAGCAACAGACTAAAGTGGGAACGTTTACACAGACTCCCGTTATGCGTTTGGAATGGTACATGACTACGGGGCTCTCTGGGAACATGGGGATTCCTGACTTCCTCTGGCCACCCCATTAGTAATGCCACCTTTGCAAACAACTTACTCACCGTTCTACAGCTACCTCGAGTTTTGTTCTTCTGAGGGGGCTGCCTCTGAGGAGGAGTGAAAACTGTGGTCCCAGATGGGGTGCCAGAAAGTTCCCGGCCTAAGGTTTCTGATCACCTAGTGGGACAAGTTTGTGTTCCTACACAATTTTTACCAATATTGGTCGATCATATACATGATTTGACACCCCTGGGAAAGGAGGGAATGGTTGGTAACCTGTACCCTGCACACCGTGTACGACTCCTTTGACAGGTGGATCTTTCTGGTGTCTACAAGTTGCTTTTATTGAATTGCCTAAAGTACAATGCTATAGATACTGCTTAGTTATTATAGATGTGTTTAGTAGATGGATTGAAGCTATTCCAACTACCATTAATACAGTTATGACTGTTGTGAAGGTATTATTACGGGAAATAATTCCCAGGTACAGCCTGCAAAAGATGCTGAGCTCTGACAATGGCCCACACTTTGTGGTGAAAATAAATGAAGGGATGTGTAACAAACTAGCTATCAAGCAACAATTCCACTGTGTACACCACCCACGGGCCGCTGGCAGAGTGGAAAGAGCCAATGGCACTCTGAAGAGTAAACTAGCCAGACTAACAGTGGAGACTGGACTCACTTGGTTGAAGGTCCGACCATTAGCCCGATTCCATATGAGGGCTACCCCACAGGGGAAAACAGGGTTGTCACCAGCTGAAATCATTTCTGGACAGCCCATGAGGACACCCTGGGAACAAAGTCTCAGGATTAAAGGCAAAGTGAATAAGAATAAGGAAACTTGGTTCTTGAGGGATATTGGAACTCTGATAAAGAAGAGAGAGATGTATGACATGTATAAGAAACAGGGAGCAAATAAGGTACTAGAGGAGTATAAAAAGTGTAAGAAATTATTCAAGAGAGAAATCAGGAGGGCTAAAAGACGACATGTGTTTGCTTTGGCTGTCAGGGTGAAGGATAATCCAAAGAGCTTCTCCAGGTATGTTAAGAGCAAAAGGATAGTAAGGGATAAAATTGGTCCTCTTGAAGATCAGAGTGGTAGGCTGTGTATGGAACCAAAAGAAATGGGGGAGATCTTAAATGTTTTTTTTCCCGACTGTATTTACTAAGTAAACTGGCTTGGAGTCAATGGAAAGAAGGCAAACAAGGACTTATTTGTCCCTGGGACCAATAAGGCAAACAGGGAACTCTGTATTGAGGTCATGGTACCTATACAGATAGAAGAGGAGGAGGTGCTTGCTATCTTGAGGTGAGTAGATAAATCCTCAGGACCTGACAGGGTATTCTCTCGGACCTTGAAGGAGACTATTGTTGAAATTGCAGGGGCCCTGGCAGATATATTTAAAATGTTGTTACCTACGGTGCCGGAGGATTGGAGGATAGCTCATATTGTTCCGTTGTTTAAAAAAGGTTCTAGAAGTAATTCTCGAAATTATTGGCAGGTAAGTTTGATGTCGGTAGTGGGTAAATCATTGGAGGAGTATTATGAGATAGGATTGACAATTATTTAGATAGACAGGGTCTTATTAGGGAGAGTCAACACGGCTTTGTGTGTGGTAGGTCATGTTTAACAAATCTATTAGAGTGTTTCGAGGAGGTTACAAGGAAAGTGGATGAAGGGAAGGCAGTGGATGTTGTCTACATGGACTTCAGTAAGGCCTTTGACAAGGTCTGCATGGGAGGTTAGTTAGGAAGATTCAGTCGCTAGGTATACATGGTGAGGTAGTAAATTGGATTAGACATTGGCTCAATGGGAGAAGCCAGAGAGTGGTAGTGGAGGATTGTTTCTCTGAGTGGAGGCCTTTGACTAGTGGTGTGCCACAGGGATCAGTGCTGGGTCCATTGTTACTTGACAACTATATCAATGATCTGGATGATAATTTGTTAAATTGGATCAGCAAATTTGCTGATGATACAAAGATTGGAGGTGTAGTGGACAGTGAGGAAGGTTTTCAAACCTTGCAAAGGGATCTGGACCAGCTACAAAAATGTGCTGAAAAATGGCAGATGGAGTTTAATACAGACAAGTGTGAGGTGTTGCACTTCGGAAGGAAAAAATAATGTAGAACATATAAGGTAGATGGTGGGGCACTGAGGAGTGCAGTAGAACAGAGGGATCTAGGAATACTGATACAAAACTCCCTAAACGTGGCGTCACGTGTAGATAGGGTAGTAAAGAGAGCTTTTGATACATTGGCCTTTATGAATCAAAGTGCTGAGTATAAGAATTGGAATGTTATGGTGAGTTTTGTATAAGGCATTGGTGAGGCCGAATTTAGAGTATTGTATGCAGCCCTGGTCACCGAATTACAGGAAGGATATTAATAAGGCTGAAAGTGTGCAGAGAAAGTTTATGAGGATGTTGCCGGGACTTGAGAAACTGCGATACAGAGAAAGGTTGAATAATTTAGGACTTCATTCCTAGGAGTGTAGAAGATGAGTGTAGACTTGATAGAGGTATATAAAATTATGATGGGCACAGATGGAGTGAATGCAAGCAGGCTCTATCCACTGGGAGAAAAAAAAAACAGAGGACATGGGTTAAGGGTGAAGGGCGAAAAGTTTAAAGGGAACATTGGGGGAAGGGCTGCTTCACAACTGGGTCTGACAGAGGCATAACTGGTTCTTCTGGGCACATTTTGTCTCACTCCCAACTATTTCCTACCTTCCTTTGTGCAGGTACATAATGTCTAAAGGACCAGTGTTTGTAAATGAGACTCACCAAACTTTCTCCTGACTGAATCAGTGGAATCTCCGAGTCAGATGGGTTCTCTCTAGTTGATGCTCTCAATCCTCGGGCTGGTTCACTTGTTGCTGTTCCCTCATCTTCAGTCGTGGTTTTTCTTCCAATAAATCTCTCACTGCAAGTCTAACTTTAACGTGAAAGATAATGAAGCACGTTCACAATGAAAAGGAGAACCAAACATTTCTGCTTAATGTTACTAGGAACAAAACTCACTGAAATTTAAACGTTGAAAGCAAATATAATGATCTCAGTGAACAATCTTTTATTGTCCTTCAAATGTCACAAAGCGATATGGGATAAGAAGGAGCCATCATTCAGTGATGGTAAGACATACGACACAGGAACAGAATTAGATGATTCGATCTATCTGGTCTGCCACACCATTCAAACATGGCTGATTTTTATTTCAACACCATATTCCTGTTCCTCCTGTAACCCTGAAGCTAATTAGCAATCCTGAATATATTAATCTCTGTCATAAATATACCCAAATGGCAGCCTCAGCCAACCTCTGCGGTAACAAATTCCACAGATCAGACAACTTTTGGCCAAAAAATTTTTCTCATCTGAGTTTTAAAGGGAAGCATCTTTATTCTGAGACTGTGCTGTCAGATCACACACTCTCCATGTCTAATGGAAACATCCTCTCCATGTCCACTGTATCCAGGCGTTTCAGCATTCGGTAGGTTTACTTAACCATACACCCCTCCACCACCCCCACCGTCCCTCTGAACTCCATCGAGCACAGGTCCAGAACCATCAAATGCTCCTCCCACAGAAAGCCGATCACTCCTGAGATTATTCATGTGAACCTCATTAGCAACAACTGTACTGAACACATTTCCAGGAATAACAGACAAATCGGTTCCAGGATAATTGACAGGGAAAAGTTGTGCTTTCTTTACTGTTCTACTATCACATGTGTTGGCGCGTGGCCAAGTGGTTAAGGCGTTGGTCTAGTGATCTGAAGGTTGCTAGTTCGAGCCTGGGCTGAGGCTGCCCGTGTGTCCTTGAGCGACGACACCGGTCCCAAGCTGTATGGGTCCTAATGGCCTTCCCTTGGACAACATCGGTGGCGTGGAGAGGGGAGACTTGCAGAGTCTAACAGAGGCCTACAAACTATCACAGCCATTTTCATTTCCAGGTGAAGACAGGTCCATTTCATGAAATATAAACCAAGAAATAAAAATTACCAGTAACACTCAGCAAGTAAGGAACAGCTTACAATACAATTCAATTAATATCATTTCATCAGAATGACTTCAAACATTTACAGTTTTTAGTGGAGATCTCCAGCACAGCTGCCTGCCTGATTTCCACTGTGTGACAGTGAGGGGGGGGGGGGAATTTCCAAACACAGTTTGAACACCAAATTCACGGGTCTATTTCTACTGTTGTAAACATGGAACAGCCCATTTACTCCCAGCCTCTCCCTGTGAGGATGGAATGGGAACTCATCCTCTCCTCAGACTGGCAGTCATTGCTTCCAAAGGAACTCCAGAAACAAACATCTGATCCCAGACCAGAAATACTCGATCAACATCTCACAAGCACACACAGCTCAATCCCTGGGTCCACTTTGCCTGGATCAAAAACCGTGATCTCCCAGGACCCAACCTCACAGAGTCACACAGCTGAATCTGCCACTTACCGACCCTGAGAGTCTCACACATCGTCCCCACATCTCACACTGGGTCGTGCAATCTGGGATTTCCCCACAACCAATGTCCAGCTGCTCAAAATTTCTGCTTCATTGCAGGACGAGCATCCAGCCCCATCTGCAGAAGCTCAAACCAAAGTCAAAGCCAAAACACCAATAGTTCCATTTGCCTGGAAAGCCCATCACAGGATTAGAGCCCAGGCACCAACTCTCCCAGTACTATTTTCTGCCAGTAAAATGCTGCAGTGTGTCAGCCCGTCACTGTTCATAAACTAGCACCTCCACACCAATGCACAACAGAACTGGGTCCTGATGACCCTCCGGCATTCCAGCTAACAATAACCGATTCTGGAAATGACTCAGCGAGGCCAAAGGTACAAAAGAACACTTCACAATGAAGACAGAGATTGGAAGAAAGATTGCTGATATATAACATTGAGGAGGTGGGATACAAGGCGGACTGAGGATGACCCAGATGGTTAATGTATTTCACTGAAGCGGGGTTGGGGGGTGTGAGGAGACTGGACAGAGTTTGAACAAGATGAACAGATGGAACCAGGTGGGAGAAGGGATCAAGGACGATCACTGATGGTCCTCCAGCAACACGTAGGTACTGAATGAATAGTACATACTATTGTACAAAAGATTCTAAAATGACAGAATTAGCAAAAATAACAAGAGCTTTGCCAGATGTATTTTGACCCGCACCAGATTTTTATCAACACAACCATAGAATGTTTCCCATCCAGACACTTCACGCTTTGCATGGTAATTACTCTGCCCGTGACTATGAGGAACTGGTAAGACCTTTGGATCCAGATTAGCACATCACAGAAACCATTCTCCCCTATAGACTTCCCAGTCCCTCGGTAAAGCAGGCAGTGAAATCAAAGATCCCCACAATCTGGGACGTTCTCCTTTCTTACCCACCCCAATCCGGGAGGAGACACAACAGCCAGAAAGCTCCAGGACAAATGTGAGGAGCCTCAGGAAGCGAGGCGAGTTCGGGAGAAGTTAACGGGACTCAGTGGCCAACATCAGATTTCCCCAACACAATATGGAGGATGCGTGACCACCCATCTAGAGATTGTGAACATACGCAAAGAGATCGTTACATCTATGGTTAAATGGGAGGGACAAATGGGATCACGTGACCGGTGGGTTCTAACACCCCAGACAGAGTCTCCAGCTTCCCAGCACTCTGTGGAAATAAACAGACGCCCCTCACATCTCCTCTCACCTTAAATGTGTCAGATATTTTAAACCCCCAGGAAAAAACATACCCTCTGTCCACTCTATCCATTCCTCTCGTAATCTGATAAACGTCCATCCAGTCTCACCCCAGCCTGCGCCGCTCTGGAGAAAACAACACAAGTTTGTCCAAACTCTCGTTATAGCTCATGCCCTCTAATCCAGGCAGGGTCCTGGTAAACCTCTTCTGCGCCCTCTCCAAGGCTTCGACATCCTTCCGACAATGGGGGCGACCAGAACTGTATGAAACACTCCAGATGTGGGCTGACAAGTTTTACAAATCTGCAACATAACTTCATGAGTTTTGAACTCAGTGCTTCAACTAATAAAGACAACCTTGCCATTTGCCTTCTTAACCACCCGATCAATCTGTGCAGTCTCTTTCAGGGAGCGATGAACCTGGAGTCTAAGATCCTTCTGATCATCGAAATTGTTCAGGGTTTTGCATTTAACAATGTACTGTCTCATACATTCAGGGCTGCAGTGCTACCAGAGCGGAGCCGGAGAGCCGCTCCGACACCTCTGAGAAACAGTCAAAATAAACAAGCGCGGACTTTAGCAAGCCTGGATATTAAATAGAGGGAATTTTACGGAAGCGGGGATTGGGATGAGGGGGTGTTGGCTAGTGGGGAAAAATACCACTAATAACATTAGGATATTTGATCGTTTTTGGTGAAATCCTGGAGCTGTGACTGTTTTTTATTTAGGTATTTGTGACATTCCTTCTCGCTCAACCCGTTGTCCTAGGAAGCTGGGAAATAGCTGGACACAAATGCAAGCATTCATCCGCTCTTTCCCATGGATACCATTGGATTCCAGGAAGGAGCTATATTAAGCAAGGAATGAACATCGAAACCCATGTTTAAGAGTCGAAAATAATGAAAGAAATATTCACTCTCGCTCATCTTCGGCCTGATTTTGATCAGATACACAAGCTAATCATCCAAAATCCCCTTCTACACCTGGATAAATTTAATTTTGTTTTGGAAGCCAAATGGAAAAAAAAAATTCTAGGTTACAAGCTAGTTTTACGTCATTTCATATGATTAGTAGCTGATCAACTCCTTGGCCTCGCTCCACCAACTGTAGTTGATTGAAAAGAAGCTCTTTTTCTCTTTGTGTTGATAGGAAAAAAGAGTAATTTAGTGAGGAAATGAACTAGATGAAATGCATTTCCAAACCTCCTAAATGGTTGCTCTCCACCCGTTAACATTTGTCACTTCCAAAATACAATATTTTATATACGTATCGTTGTGATAATAATTTATGTAAAGATTCTAGCTTCTTTAACTTTTTATATATTTAAACACTAAACTGGATGTATGAAGGTCGAACCATGTAACACCAGACGTGTGAGGATATTTTGAGTATCGACACTCACAGGTACACTTCAATATATTGAGAAAGGGATGGAGCAGTGGACCCAGAGTGAAGTGATAAGCAGGTGAGAGGACGTACAAAGACAGAGGGGATGAGAGGGAGTGGGACGGAGGGGTATGAGGTAAATTTGTTCACCGGAAGGGGAAATCGATATCCATGCCATCAGGGTGGGTGGGGGCACCCAGACGGAATACAAGTTGCTGATCCCGCACCCTGAGGGTGGCCTCATCTTGGCAAGGGATGGGATGACACGTCGGAACGGGAATGGAAATCGGAATTGAAATGTTTGGACACCGGGAAGTCCCGCTCGGAGTGGATGGTTGAAAGATTAATTTATTATCAAAGCAGGAATTCATAAATAACACTGAGTTTTTTTTCCTTTTCCGAGAACCACGAAACAAAGAAAACGTTAGTCGTTCAGAGAAAAAAAAATGAAACTCCCTCCCCACCCCCCCCGCATCAAAAGGACGGCATCCCAATCATCAACCCCCAAAACCCACCCCACCCCCCCGCACAAAAGGGAAGAAAAATATCGACACCCGTTAAAAACGTTCCTACCCGACACAACTGCAGAGGAGCCGGTGTCACCAGTGTCGAGGCGGCCGCATCGGGAGCAGCGGACACAACCGGCGACCCCGGAAGATTCACAGGTGAATTGTCGCCTCACCTGGAAGGATGTTTGGACAACGGAAAGAGTTCGGCCGTCCGGCCCTGTCACTGTGACACCCCGAACTCCACATCAAATCCGTCCAAACGAATCTGGGCGAACTTTAATGACCAATAAATATAATTCCTCTCAGCGATCAGCTGTCTGAATGATCCCCTGACTCTGAGAGGAAGGGGTATCTATGGTCCACACTGTCAGGGTGTTGAGTTTACCAGGAGACAAAGACTGCAGGGACGAGAGGTTTTCTGTTGACTAATACACTGTGTGTGGATCCCGCTGGCAATTCTGGTGTTGTGACCCGAATCGAGACAAACACCACGCTGCCCACTCCACCAACAACACGGCACAGCCGTACACATAACAGGGGACTTTACATCCCACAACACTGGATTCAGTGATGAAACCCCTGATTAATATTGTCGTCTCACCGAAAAGTCCATTAACTCTAACCCTGCAATATGGTGTAAAATCCCGCTCCCCATATTAACACGGGTTATACAGACCAAACAGCAAACTGCCGGAGGAACTCAGTGGGTCGGACAGCATCTGTGGAGGGAGATGGACCGTAAACATTTCGGGCCGAGACCCTCCCTCTGGACTGAGAGTGGAGGGGAAATAGAGAAAAGAGGTGAGGGGTAGGGATGGGGCATGAGAGGTGGATTCAGGTGAGGGGGGAGGTGGAAGGTGAAAATAGTGACAGGGGTGGGAGCTCAATGGTTGGGGCAACACGGAGCTGCAGAAGATGGAAATTAATTCCATAAACAATGAGGTTAGAGAGTATTTGTTATAGAGAGTGCAATGAAGATCCACTTGACTGATCCCTGGAGAGGTGGGGTCATAACCTGAAGAAAGATCAAATGTGGTAACTCTAAATGTCATTTAGAGAATCGAGGACTGAGAGGTGAACACATTGAAATGCAGAACATCATTACCGGTTGAACCAGTGATCCCAGTCTCTGAAAAAGGGGATGGGAATCGAGCCAGTGACTCTGTGACCTGGGGGTGGAGGGAAAGGGATCGGGGTAGATATGGTGTGGAAAAGTAGACATGTATCTGGTGTAAATATGGAATAATGTGGGGAATGCGGCGGATGGGTCGGGCAGCATGTTAGGGCCGAGGAGCAGAGTCACCAGTTCAGGAGGGAGACCCTCCACCCGTCACCTGATCCCGTTTCCTGTTCACGTTTTTCTGCAGATCTGCAGCATTTGCGGGTCACTGCTCGACGTGTACATGCAGCTTCACCTTTGTCCCTTTCAGAGAACGCAGTGAGATCCGGATCAAATAGCTCCACACAATTAAATTAGATTATTACATTTACACAATTAGAATAGCTTATTACATTTTTTTTATATATTTTTGTACTATATATATATATACTTACTTTGTCACAATTGTTAAGATCTTTTGTTAATTAGGTTCTACTGCTACCGCAGAGACAACGAATTTCTTGGCATATGCAGGTGCTATTAAACTTGATTCTGATATTGATATGGGAGACCCACCGCCGGTCACCTGATCCCAGTTACTGTAGATCGTAATGTGAGATTGAAGCATTTTCCATATATTTGCTTTCCACAGAAATGACAACTGGTCAGTTTCCTTCTGTGGTTCCGGAGCAGAAGCTCAGTCTGTCTAATATTTCCACACAATTAAAGTGGTGTATTTGTTTATTATCATCACGTACTGAGCTACAGTGAAAATCTTGCCTGATGTACCATCCACACAGATCGATACATTACAACAGTACATTGAGCTCATAGACAACAAAAAAAATAACTGTAACAAAGTATTATGGCTGCAGAGAAAGTGCAGTGCAGATAGACATATGGTGCAGGGTCACGTCGAGTTACATTGTGAGGCCGAGTCCATTTTATCATTCATTTGGCTTATAACTGCAGATAGGAAGCCATCCTTCAGCCTGGTGTTACGCACTTTAAGGCTTTTGTATCTCTTCCCCGATTGGGGAGCGGGTTTGCAGGAAGAATGTACAGGTAATGAGGTTCTTTGTGTACATGGCCTGCTTTTCCGAGGGAGGGGAAGTGTAGGGAGAGTCCATGGAGTGGAGGCTTGTTTCTCTGATGTTCTCTGCTCTCCAAAGTTCTCTGCAGTTCCTTGCAGTCATGGGCAGAGCAGTAGCCATACAAAGGCATGAAGTATCGACAAGGAGCTCAGAGACCTCGGCCTTCACCCTGCCTTGTGTAGCTGGATCCTGGACTTCCTGTCAGATCACCAGCAGGTGGTAAGAGTGGGCTTCATCTCCTCTGTCTCTCTGACCCTCAGCACACATACCCCACAGGGTTGTCACTTTGGCCCTCTCCTTTACTCTCTGTGCACCCATGACTTGTGTTGCCACCCACAGCTCCAATCTGCTAATTAAATTTGCTGAGAATACTACATTGATTGGCCTAAACTCAAATAATATCTTTCAATCGATCAAATGCCCCTGACAAGGTTCAGTCCAAACAAACTTTTCACCCTTCTTCAGGAGATTAGTCAGAGGAAGAGCGAGAGCAGCAAAGTTCTTACAGAACTTACGATAATATCCATCCATTCCCAGAAACCTTCTAAGAGCCTTCTTACCAATCAGAGATATGCTCTTCCCAAGTGTCACTCCCTGTGACTAAGTCATCAATATAGGCATCTGTGTGTTCTAACCCTCGAATTTCAAAATTAATCATTCTCTGGGATGTTCCTGGAGCATTTTTCTTTCCAAAAAGCAAAACATTGTATTCATACAACCTAGATGGTGTCGCAAAGGCAGAAATTTCTCTATGTCTGTCCGTCAATGGAACACACCAATACCCTGTCAACAGATCAATCTTTGTAAGAAATTAGCTATTCCAACTTTATCGATGCAATCATCTATCCTAGCGATAGGATAGGCATCTGTTTTTGTTACTTCATTTACCTTCCCATAATCTGTGCCCCTGAGACCTACTGAATCTGTTTCCACGCTTACAACAATTGCTCAGCCAATTTACATTCTCTACGTTCATGCGATATGGGTGTTGTTTAATCGGTTTGGCTTGACCAATATCTGCATCATGTAATGAGACCGTGGTTTGCTTGCGAACATCGCAAAAGAAATCTTTAAACTTCAGAATTAATTCCTTCAGCTGTTGTTGCTTTGGCTGCAGATGAGCCAACTTGTTATCAATATTTTCTGGAACAACGGAGTTCATTAGCCTAACTGGGACCACGTTTGGCTTGTGAAAAGTCTCAGACGAGTCAATTGTTTCAAGCTCAGTGTTACCAGATTCATATGTTTTGACAACAACACTCACAGATGGTGCCTGATTGTCAAAACAAGGCTTTATCATATTTATGTGTGCCAGGTGTGTTAGTTGACGTAGGTTGTGTGTTGTAATAACATAATTCACATCATTAAATTGAGAGACTATTTCATACGGTCTATTGAATTTCACCTGAAGTGGATTCGTCAACATAAGGCAAGCACCTTATCTCACACCTGGTATTTTCTTTCACAACCCTGCTTATCAAACCAACACTTCATTTTGTTTTGAGAAATCTTTAAGTTTTGTCTCGCTAGACCACAGAATTGGTGTAGTTTATTTTTGAAATTTAAAACATAGTCTAACAAGTTAACATGTACATCCCCATCAATCCACCGCTCCTTTTACAAGGTCAAAGGTCACCTCACTCTGCGTCCAAATACGAGTTCAAATGGAGTAAAGCCCAATGATTCCCGAACCGACTCTCTTACTGCAAACAAAAGCAAATGTATTCCTTCATCCTAGTCGTTTCCATTTTCAACACAGTATGTCTTAATCATTGTTTTGTGGGTAGAGTGAAATCTTTCTAAAGCCACTTGTGATTCCGGATGGTATGTAGACGATGTAATTTGTTTTGCTCCCAGTTCATAAACTACCTGCTGGAATAACCCAGATGTAAAATTACTTCCTTGATCAGACTGGATTTCTTGAGGCAAATCAAATAAAGTAAAAAAAAACTCAGTAAGAGCCTTCGACACAGTTTTATCTTTAATATTTCTGAGCAGTATTGTCTCTGGGAATCTGGACGCAGTACACATAATAGTTAGCAGATACTGATGGCCAGCTTTAGTCTTTGGCAATGGGCCAACATAATTCTCTATAACTTTAGAAAAGGGTTCACAGAATGCAGGTATAGACCACAGTGGGGCCACTGGGGTGACCTGATGAGGTTTAGCCAAAACTTGACAAGTGTGACAAATCCCAGCATTAATTTCTGGTTTACCCTGGTCATCCCTGCTACTCTTTTCGAAACTCTTATTCAGGGTAACCATACGCTTATGAGTTGAAGCAAACTGATCTGCTAATCTAGCAGACTCCTGCATAGTGGCAGCATCATTTCCATCTAAATATGTCTTTATGTCATCAGGGACACTCTTATTGAATTCTTCAGTTAAAACCAACTCGTTCAAGCTGTTAAAATCATCATTTACATTTTTATATGTGCACCAGCGGGCAATACACACAAATTACTCATAAGCAAATTTCATATAAGTCTGGTTCACAGGTTTCTTCAAATTTCTAAACTTTTGCCTTTATGCTTCTGGGACCAACTCATAAGCTTTGAGCACAGCCTGCTTCACTAGGTCATAATGTGTGGTGCGTGGCCAGCTGGTTAGGGTGTTGAACTAGTGATCTGAAGGTCATGTTTTCGAGCCTCAGCCGAGGCAGTGTGAGTGTTTTTGAGCAAAGCACTGAACCACACACTGCTCCTGCACGTTTATAGCCCAGTGGCGATGATTGGTGCAGTATAAAAAAAATCAGCTGCTTCATCAACTGGCAAAGCAGTATAGGCATGCTAAGCCTTTCCCTTTATCACACTTTATGAGACAATTTTCTGTCTGTTTTTCTGCCTCTCTAGCCTCAAACTGCCTCTGCCTTTCCGCAGCCTCAATCTTTAATTTTTCTCACTTGTACTGGAGCTCAAGCTCACGAGGTTCACTTCCAGGAAACACCTCCAACTCCTCCACTTTAAACACACCCTCAGATACATAATGTTCAGCTATCACCCTCTGCATCTGTGCCCTCCTCGTTGTCAATTTCACCTTAACAAGTTTTAACCTTTCAGCAATACTCAACAACTCAACCCTTCTGGCGTCCTCTAATGCCTCAGAGGTTGGCGCTTCCTGACATCGATCAACATCCATTGCTGCAAATTTCCCAAACAGAAATAAATCAAAAGAGTTTTCCCCAATGAAATTGATAATTAATCAATCCTCAAATTTGATCATAACCCAGATGCAGGAGAACCGTAACGCTTCAGAAACGAACCAGCAGCAACAGACTACTACTGGAGTCTGTTTTTGATGTGAAAACCACAATGCTTATTAGTATCCACTTATAATATAGTAACTTAAGCAAGTTAAACGAAAATTAACAGTGTTATGTGTATATATGTGTGTAAATTTAACTCCCAAACTATTGAGCTCAGGGGAAACAAGGCTTGGAGTCCTGAGATTGTAAAGTATGAAAGTTCAGTTTATCCACAAAATAGGTGATGGGAGAGATATTTGTAATTTAGGGTAAATGTCAAGAGAAGGCAGTTATGTCGAACAGCAAGGGAGATGAGGCTGCGTGCAGAGCTATGGTGGAAATCTTTGTCAGATGGTACGAGCAGAATCATCTGCAGCTTAATGTGAAAAAGACTAAGGAGCTGGTGGTGGACCTGAGGAGGGCTAAGGCACCGGTGACCCCTGTTTCCATCCAAGGCATCAGTGTGGACATGGTGGAGGATTAAAAATATCTGCGGATACGAATTGACAATAAACTGGACTGCTCAGAGAACACTCAGGCTGTTAACAAGAAGGGTCAGAGCCATCTCTATTTCCTGAGGAGACTGAGGTCCTTTGACATCTGCCGGACGATGGTGAGGATGTTCTACGAGGCTGTGGTGACCAGTGCTATCATGTTTGCTGTTGTGTGCTGGGAAAGAAGGTTGAGGGTAGCAGACACCAACAGAATCAACAAACTCATTCATAAGGGCAGTGATGTTGTGGGGGTGGAACTGGACACTCTGACAGTGATGTCAGAAAAGAGAATGCTGTCCAAGTTGCATGCCATCTTAGACAATGACTCCCATCCGCTCCATAAAGTACTGGTTAGGCACAGGAATACATTCAGCCAGAGACTCATTCCACCGAGATGTAACACTGAGCATCACAGGAAGGCATTCCTGCCTGTGGCCATCAAACTTTTCAAATCTTCCCTCGGAGTGTCAGACACCCTGAGCCAATATGCTGGTCCTGGACTTATTTCCACTTGCAAAGATTAACTTATTATTATTTAATTATTGATGGTTTCATATTGCTATATTTCTACACTACCTTGGATGGTGCGGCTGTATCGAAACCCAATTTTCCTCAGGATCAATAAAGTACGTCTGTCTGTCTGTCTGTTCTGCAGGTTCCACAGTGTTAAAATGAGAGAACAGTTGCTGTAGATTTTATCCATCATCTTTACAAATCTACATACGAATTATCACCGAATGTGACTTGTCATGAGGGGTATCATCTTCAAATGAATGACCACATCACACACAGGCAAGGGTTAACACATAAGTGGTCTAAACAGGATATCCCAAATCAGATCCACTCCTATGGGTTAAATGAGGTGACAACCACACATTCGATGTACGGCGAATGGATAATTAACCCACCCTTGTGGGCATAGGAATGTTCTAAACAGTGACCTTTGGCCACTATTTCCCTGGTTTCAATCCTTTCATTTTTCATCCGTCTCCGTCTGACTCTGAGTGTCTGTGTCCTCGGTTAAAACGAAACAAGCTGCGAGCGATGTAAACAAGCTGCAAGTCAGACTTCTTAATTTCTGTCTCTTAAAATGACAGTCCACAGCAAACGAAACCTAGGGATTCATAACAACGGCCACTCCCCACTATGAATTGACGTGTTCCAGTAGTTGGGATGACTGAGTGAATCCCTTCCCACACTCTGAGCAGGTGAACGGCCTCTCTCCAGTGTGAACTCGCTGATAACTCAGTAGGGTGGATAGATCAGTGAATCTCTTCCCACAGACTGAGCACGTGAACGGCTTCTCCCCAGTGTGAACTCGATGATGTCTCTGTAGATTGGATAACTGAGTGAATCTCTTCCCACATTCTGAACAGTTAAACGGCTTCTCCCCAGTGTGAATTCGCTGATGCTTCCGTAGGGTGGATGTATCAGTGAATCTCTTCCCACATGCTGAGCAGGTGAACGGCTTCTCCCCAGTGTGAACTCGCTGATGACAAAGTAGGGCGGATGAATCAGTGAATCTCTTCCCACATTCTGAGCAGGTGAACGGCTTCTCCCCAGTGTGAACTCGCTGGTGTCTCTGTAGGTGGGATGACTGAGTGAATCCCTTCCCACAGACTGAGCAGGTGAATGGCTTCTCCCCAGTGTGAACTCGCTGATGATTCCGTAGGGTGGATGAATCAGTGAATCTCTTCCCACATTCTGAGCAGATGAACGGCTTCTCCCCAGTGTGAACTCGCTGATGACTCAGTAGGGTGGATGGATCAGTGAATCGCTTCCCACAGACTGTGCAGATGAACGGCTTCTCCCCAGTATGAACTCGATGATGTCTCTGTAGATTGGATGACTGAGTAAATCCCTTCCCACAGACTGAGCAGGTGAACGGCTTCTCCCCAATGTGAACTTGCTGGTGTGCCAGTAGGTGGGATGACCGAGTGAATCCCTTCCCACACTCTGAGCAGGTGAACGGCCTCTCTCCAGTGTGAACTCGCTGATGCCTCAGTAGGGTGGATAGATCAGTGAATCTCTTCCCACAGACTGAGCATGTGAAAGGCTTCTCCCCAGTGTGAACTCGATGATGTCTCTGTAGATTGAATAACTGAGTGAATCTCTTCCCACATTCTAAGCAGGTAAACGGCTTCTCCCCAGTGTGAACTCGCTGATGCTTCCGTAGGGTGGATGAATCAGTGAATCTCTTCCCACATTCTGAGCAGGTGAACGGTTTCTCCCCAGTGTGAAATCGCTGATGCTTCTGTAGTGCGGATGAATCAGTGAATCTTTTCCCACATTCTGAGCAGGTAAACGGCTTCTCCCCAGTGTGAACTCGCTGGTGTCTCTGTAAGTGGGTTGACTGAGTGAATCCCTGCCCACAGACTGAGCAGGTGAACGGCTTTTCCCCAGTGTGAACTCGCTGATGACTCTGTAGGGTGGATGAATAAGTGAATCTCTTCCCACATTCTGAGCAGGTGAACGGCTTCTCCCCAGTGTGAACTCGCTGATGACTCTGTAGGGTGGATGAATAAGTGAATCTCTTCCCACATTCTGAGCAGGTGAATGGCCCCTCCCCGGTGTAAACTCGCTGATGACTCTGTAGGTGGGATGACTGAGTGAATCTCTTCCCACAGACTGAGCAGCTGAATGGCTTCTCCCCAGTGTGAACTCGCTGATGTACCAGTAAGGTGGATGACTTAGTGAATCCCTTCCCACATTCTGCGCAGGTGAAAGGCCTCTCTCCAGTGTGAACTCGCTGGTGACTCTGTAGGGTGGATGGCTGAGTGAATCCCTTCCCACAGACTGGGCAGGTGAATGGCTTCTCCCCAATGTGAACACGCTGGTGAGCCATTAGGTCAGATGACAGAGTGAATCCTTTCCCAGATGTTCAGCAGATGACCAGCCTCTGCCCAGTGTGAACTGACTGGTGTGTCCACAGGTGGGAAGACCGACTGAACGCCTTCTCACACACAGAACAGGTGAATGGCCTTGCCCAGTGTGAAATTACTGATGTACCTTCAATTGTGATAACCGACTGAATCCATTCCCACTGTCTGAACGGGTGAACAGCCTTTCTCCTGTGTAAAATGACGGGTTGCCAGTTGGTCAAATGACCGAATAAATCCCTCCCCACAGTTGAGCAGGAAGGATGGTCGATTGAATCCCTTGCTCCTTAAATATCTAGAGAGAGACAACAAAACTGGTGTGCCGTGTTTGAACTTCCTGGAGACAAATTCCTTCTTGTTTTTAACCTGTAAAAAGATTTACAAAATCCATCAATGGGTGTAGGACAACATTTCAGATGAGATTACTTCAGTTACCAAGGTTTGACCTGGTATCGCACTGTTTCAGTGAGGTTCTACCCAAGTTGGACAGAGAAATCATCTCCTGACTGGGCAGAGTGCTGGTATCTGGAATGACCATCAATTCTTTGATGCTCTTCCTGTTTCTATAAGAATGGGGCATTTCTGTCATCTCCAATTTGTACCTTGGTGGAGTTAGACTCTCTCCATTGGTATTATTCCCTGTTCCTGCTGAGCTGCATGGGTGCCTGGCCCCACAGTAACAAAACCAGTCTCATGCAATTAGTCTTTCTTGATGTGCATCTAGGATTTTCTTTTATGTATTATTAACGTAAAGTGCCACAGTTTTAATGCCATATTAAAAATTCCTGTTGAGGTGAGTGGTTGGTCCGCACAACTGTTAAAAAGACAGAGTGAATTTTTGTAATATTTCACATTCTTGTAGAAAATTACAACACAGAAACAGGCCCTTTGGGCCATCTAGTCTGTGCTAAACTATTTAAACTGCCCACTCCCATACCCCTACCATCCAGGTACCTACATGAACCTCTGAAATGTTGAAATTGAGCTCGCATGCACCACTTGAGCTGGCTGCTCATTCCACACCCCGATGACTGTCTGTGTGAAGAAGTTTCCCCTCATATTCCCCTTAACATTTCACCTTTCACCCTTAACCCATGGCCTCTGGTTGTACTCCCACCCCATCTCAGTGGTAAAAGCCAGCTTGCATTTACACTATCTATGCCCCTCTATCACAATCAAATCTCCCCTCAATCTCCTACAGTCCAAGGAATAAAGTCCTGACCTGTTCAATCTTTCCTTATAACCCAAGTACTCCAGACCTGGCAACATCCTTGTGAATTTTCTCTGAACTCTTTCAAAGTCCTTACATCTTTCCTGTAGGTTGGTGACCAAAACTGTACTCAGTACTCCAAATTAGGCCTCACCAATGTTTTCTACAAGTCAACATAACATTCATCTATTGTTGTCAGTACTTTTGTTCATGAAGGCCATTGGGCTAAAATCTTCCCTTCCATCTCTATCTAACTGTGATACCACTTTCAGTGAATTAAGGACTTTCTTCTACAACAGGTCCCTTTCTTCTACAACACTCCTCCGTGCCCGACCAGTCACTGTGAAAGACCTCCCTCGGTAGGTCAGACCAAAGTGCAACAACTCACACTTGTCTGCATTAAATTCCTTTTTCCATTTCTCAAACCATTTTGCCAGCTGGTCCAGATCGCACTGCAAGTTTAAATGCTTTTTTGGCATTGACTAGATGGGACAAATAGCCTGTTTCTTTACTGAACTTCTCCATGTTTATATGGCAGAGAAGCTGGCCAAACTTGTTTGGAAGGGAAAGGGTAGGAGTGACAATTGAGCAGCAGTGGCTGGAGTTTCTGGAGCAATTTGGGACCTGAGTGATTCCACAGAAGTGGAAGCATCAGAAAGACAGGAGGACAGAACTGTGGCTAAAATGAGAAGCCAGAGCCAACATAAATGTCAAAGAGAGGGCAAACAAAAGAACAAATATTCGGAAGCTTTGAGAAACCAAAAGACAACAAAAAAATTCAGATGAGCTCAGTGCGTGGAATTATGACTTGTAGTCATTAATGGGTCTCGGTAGCACCCAACAGTCTGAGGCATTTAGTGGAATAATATATACGAGGCTTCAATTTCTCTTCAAAACCAAGGTTCCCTGGACCAGTTACCTTTCAACTTTCATTTTGGCAGGCACATACAAACTCTGCATCCTCAAAAATTCACATCTGAAGACCTCCCACTTACAGGTACTCCTTTGCCAGGAAACAACCTGTCCCAAACCACACTTGTCTGATCCTTTCTGATACCATCAAAATTGACCTTTCTCCATTTTAGAATCTCATCCCGTGGTCCAGACCTCTCTTTTTCCATATTTACTTTGAATCTCATGGCATTATGATCACTAATTTCTGTCACCAGCCCTGATCATTTCCTAACAGCTTATTGCACACTTCTACATCAGGAATTCTACGTATTGATTAAGGGCACATATGACAAACTCTACCTCATCTAGTCCTTTACAGTTTAGGAGTCCCAGTCAATATGTGGAAAGTTAAAATCACTTACTGAATCAACCTTTTTGTTTATTGGCATGGTCTGCAATCTCTCTACAAATTTGTTCCTCTAAATCCCTGAGACTGTTGGCTGCAACCAAGTCCCAATATTGGTTACAATATCATAATTCCCTACCTGAGCTCATCTGGCTTTCCTACGATGCTTCTTGCATTGTGATATACACAGCTCAGCACATTCATTGCACCAGGCTCAACCATCTAACTGCTGAATCTATCTATGATCTGAACATCTGACTGGTGTCAAGGAAACAAACCCTCCATCATTGTCACAAAAACAAAGGAGCTGATTGTGGACGACAGGAAGAATGGAGACAGGATAACCCCTGTTGACATCAATGGATCTGGGGTTAAGAAGGTGAACAGCTTTAAGTTCCTCGGCATAAACATCACAAAGCACCTTACATTGTCTGTACATACCGGCTGTGTTGTGAAAAGAGCACAGCAGTACCTCTGTCACCACAGATAGTTGAAAAAGTTGGAGATGGGGACCAAAATTCTGAGGACTTTCTACAGGGAAACAATTGAGAGCACCCTGACTGGCTGCATCTCTGCCTGATATGGGAACTGTACTTTCCTTAATTGCAGGAAACCTCAGAGAGTGTTGCGGACAGCCCAGCACATCCGTAGTGGTGAACTTTCCACTATTCAGTACCTTTACACAGACAGGTGTATAAAAAGGGCCCAAAGGAAATCAGGGACCAAATTCACCAAAACCACAAAATGTTCTTGCTGCCACCATCCAGGAAACGGTACCACAGCAAAAGGAGCAACAGGCTCCGGGACATTATCTTCCACCAGGTCATCAGACTGATTAATTCATGCTGATACAATTCCATTTCGATGTTATATTGACTGTCCTATGTACAAACTATCTATCATAAATTACCATAAATTGCACATTGCACATTTAGATGGAGACATAACATAAAGATTTCTACTCCTCATGTTTATGAAGTATGTATCTAATAAAGTCAATTCAATTCAATTCACCCTCTCAATTATCTGTTTGGTCATTCTGGCTCCCATTCCCCTTACAGCTTATTTTAACCACATCTCCCGCTTCACCCTCACTAGCACTAGCATGCCTTACCACTTGGATATCAGTCCCCTCTTGTTCTGTTCCCCTAACTAATGAATCCCCTATCACCCCTTTGACTTTTCTCTGTCAGGTAATCCCCTTCACCACCAGTTTCTAAAGTGGTCTACCTTTTGTTGTGTTTGATGGGCACAAGAGTTCTCCGCAATGGCTATTTAACCTCATTCCCCTTCCTGACTCTCTCCCAGTTTCCTGTGTCCTGCTCCTTGGGTGTAACTCACCTCTCTTCATGTCATATCTATCACCCTCTCCAACTCCCAGATGATCCGGAATTCATCCATTTCAGGTTCCATCTCCTTAACGTACAGGGTGCACATCTTGTAGGTGAGGACATCAGGGACACTGGAGGTCTCACCACCTTCCCACCAATGTCCCCTCTAATTTGTAATGACCAGTGTGCACTCAAATCCTGTACCGTGCACTATTTTTAACTCGGTGACATGTGCACAGTAAATTTTATACAGAGAGGTAATTGTTTTCACAGCTAGCAAATCACTGTTGAGAAGTACTTTGATCTCCCCTGGGTTTGATCGAGTTCATCTGCACTCTCACACAACCTATGTAGCAGGCCTGTAACGGGTAATGAAGGATTTTCTCATCAAAGCTTTTGCATATTGCCCATATGTGGTTTGCTTGCTAAATTATGCTTTAAAAAGTCAGATTTGCAAATATTACTCCACTTCTTCCCACTTACAAATTCTCCAGCACCTCTTGCATTGCCACAATACACACAGGTAACACCAGTTTCTATATTGGGCATAAAGATTTCCACTGAACCCTCCTGACGAATTAAGGGTATATAAAAAATTCATTTTGAACCTGTGTAACCTCTGGCTAAAAGAATAATTGGGAGTGAATAGGAATTTTGAACTGGTGAACTCCGTCTTCAGCATTTAGCTAAGACAGACTCATTACCCGTTCTCTGTGGCTTGCAGAGAGACACATTGAGAGCTGATAAGATTATACATTGTATCCTTGTTGTGAGTATCCTTGGAGGAGGACTCACTGATAGGGACAGGAATGAACATCTGTTTGTAATTAAGTCAGGGCCTTGCAAAGGGAATAACTGATAAGGACTGGACAGTCTACTCATCTATAATTAAAACCAAACTCTGTTATCTAAGTAATTAAGTTTTGCATCAACACACTTAGTGTGTGTGCCAGTTCAAATAACATCTTGCAATATTAATGTATGGGATGTACTATTTATAAATATATGGCTGTAACCCAAATCATTCGACTTGTCAGAAGGTGGCAGTGCTCCCCTTTGACAACTGGGTCTCAAAACTCCTGCAGGCATTTGAATGCACAATAAACCATGGCGTCGATAAGAAGCTGGTCTCCTGAGTTTTATTCAGATTCAACTTTAACATTTGGCATCATGAATAGCATCCCAATATAGGTAGTGCCAAGCAGATGGGCTGAGTAAGCAGCTGGACCACTCTGGGGACTGCGGAGACCGAAAGGGAGCCCAATGGGTATTTGTCACTCACCGTTAGTTCCTTTGGACGTACGGTGCCTCACTCAAGGCTGATCACATACCTTGACAGGATCAGGAAAGAATTTGTTGGGAGATTTGTATAAGGTAGGCAAAATTTTACTAAGTGGCCAGGAGGCAGACATGCCAGGTAAATTCATCCATTAAGCAGGAGGTGCCAGCCGGGTACATTTATCTCATTGTTTATTGAGCAGGAGGCTTTGTGCCCAATAAATTACTTAGAGACCACTGGTCAATTGCAGTCGATTGATAAGAGTGGGCCAGCAGCAGCCCGACACAATTTGTGTGAGAGTTCTTCAGACAAGGAAAAATATTTGTGAATGTTGAGTGCAGTGCTGAATAAGAAATTGGGGAACAAAATGTGGCCATGGATGGGGGAGGGTGCAGGAGCCTGGGTTATTACCTCATGAGAACAAGCAGTAAATTTGATTTGGATAAAGAACTGAGGAAAGAAGTGGAAATTGTTGAAAAGGGAATGGAAGGAAAAGGCAGTTGTAAAGCAGAACGTTGCTGGCTATGCCACTGGTGGCATAGTGGCTTCAGCGTTGGACTTAGAGGCAAGAGGTCCCGAGTTCGAATCCAGCCGACTCCCTTACACTGTTTCATCTGTGCTGGGTTAGAGCTGGTGAACAAAACAACTCACCCAGCAGAAGGCAATGGCAAACTACTGCTGTAACTTGCCTTGTACATGATTTCCCAACACCACACAGTGGCGTAGAAGGAAATCCTTGGCTAACTGGAATAAATTCCATATGTGACATACCTTTAAAGTGGAACAGTATATTATCAGTAAGTTGGAGGAATAATGCATGTGATAAAGGGATAGAGTAGTGGTCACCAACCATTTTAAGCCCAAGATCCGCTACCTTGGCCTTACTAAAATGCAAGATCGACCCAGATCAATTAGTTACACGCATGCGCAGGAGGGCAGAAAAGACCGGAAATAAAACCCCACAACCTGGAAGTAGAAATAATGTATAAACACTGGGGCACCCGCCCTTTTTTTGCACCGCAGACCAGTTTAATATTGACAATATTCTTGCGGACCGGCTGACGGGGGATGGGGTGGGTGGGGGTGTGAACCAGGATAGGGATACAGCGATACTCGAAGCAGGTTCCTTATGTTCAGTCTATTCCGTAATATCGTTTTCGCGCCTCTCGGCACTTAGCTTCTGTCCCGTGCTGCTCACGTTTTCTCCGCTGAAAAAACTCAACGCATTTGCATTTAAGTGCAGGGTGCTTGGACTCGTGGTACCGAAGCAGATTTGAGGGCTTCATTGCCTCATTGGACAGCCTCCTGCCCGCCCTCCGCCAGATGCCTTGGCTTGGTTTGGTTGGTCGTGGGTTGGTTGAGAGGACAATGTCAGGGCCGGAGGTCCCTGTGCTGGGGCCGTGGTAGACACAGTCTGGAGAGAGTGACCGACCGAGCAAGGAGTGTGACAGGGCACGCGCCCGCCCCCCCTTGTAGGACCTATCAGCCGACAAAAGTTTGTTTCATTAGATCACAGCATGGTAGCTGCTCTGATACCTATGAAACGCTGAGCCCGAATTAGGTCGACGGCGAATATTTTAGCACCAGATTCCCCACGAACATTCAGTGTGCTAAACAGGTTTAGAGGCAGCACTCCAGGCCAGTAGTGACGGCACTTCCCACCGGCTGCCCGAGGCCAACTGGTGATCTCTGGCATGAGGGTGTCACTGCGGTTCGGCGACTGATGACCTCGCGTGCACTCAAGTTCAACAGTGGGCTGACAGGGAATGAGGAAAGGTGCGGCTGACTCATGTTGTTTCCTCGCGACCCAGTGGTTGGGGACCACTGAAGTATACTGTGTAGTGCGGGGGAGTTACACGCATGTAGAAAAAATGGAACTAAAACCCCACAACCCGGGAACAATCTCTCAACAGTTTCTTCCTTTCTTCCCTTTTCCCAGGATCTACTGGGGAAATTTCAAAAGCAGACCAGTCGATCACAATCAACAGGTTGGCGACCACTAGGATAGAGGTAAGTACTGCAGAAGGAACACCAAAGTTTGGGAGACGTTACAAACAGAGCATGGATGGATGGATGGGCGCCGAAAATGACAGCAGGAAAAATAACGTAAGCAAACCAAGGCCGGTCTACATAGGAGAGAAAGGCAGGAATGTCAGTCTAAAGTTACAACTGATAGGGAAACATGGAATCCCGAACACCATGTCTGGCATATCGACACTGTATGAGTTTTGTGGCCTGCTAAAGCACTTTCTTAGGAGACCAAGCCTTTAATGATGGGAATCTGCCCCCCCCCCCCAATTTAATGTCTTACTGCTCCAATGCTTACCAACTAAGTTAGCCAACATCATTAACAAATAATATGGATAGGCCTGACAATGACCAAAATCGAATGCAACGAGCTTTGACATATCATTGGAACTGGGCTTTCGAATGCCTATCAACCCCGAATGGAACTAATATTACAGGTGAATGGAGACTGCCTCTGTCTGTCGATGGAGTAGCACTAATTCTGTGCTGCTCTTAGTTTTCTCTCCCGCTCACAGCTTAAATTTTGAATTTCAAATTTTTAATTGCTGATTCTTGAAGGGGAGTGACATGTCTATGTCTACGAGAAGTGGGAAGAATCTGCATGAACCTACTGACAAAGGTAATGAAAAAGGAAAGACATCGAAGGAAAGATCTGATGAAATGCCATCATGGGCTGAAGATATTGTTCGGACACTGAAATCAATTCAAGATCAGAATAAGGCAATTAAAGATCAACTGGAAAAGAATATAATGAAATGAACTTATTTCTGGGAAAACTTAAAGATATGGAAACTCAAGTTACTAATCATGAAGAGGAATTGAAGTTAACTAAGCAAAAACTGTCTGAAACTATAACCTGTTTGGAAAAAAATCGTTAATAAGATTATTGATTTGCAAACTAGGTCTCGCAGAAACAACATACGAATCATTGGATTGCAGTAAGGAGCTGAAAATGGAGACATAATGGTTTACTTTCATAATGGTTTAATAAGCTCTTTCATGATCTATTTCTGACTATTTCATCACAGCTGCTTGCTATTGAAAGAGCACACAGGCTGTCCACTTCGAAATTTAAAGACTCAACCAGATCAAGATCTGTTTTGGCTTGTTTTCATCACTTTAAAATAAAAGATCAAATAATGCGACAGGCAAGAAAACAGAGTTTTCAGATTCAGTGAGTCTGAGCTCCGTTTTTACGAAGATTATCCAAAAGAAGTAATGGAACAAAGAGCAAGATTTGCTTTGGTAATGAAACAAGCATATGATAAGAAATGATTTCCCTCTTTGAGTTACCTGACAAGAATGAAAGGTTTTCCTCCTAATTCTTCCCCATGTACTTTCTTTGACCCAAAAGTCGAGCTGGATTTTGTCCAGGCTATACCTGTCACCACCACTGACGTTACTACTGAATGAACTATCTGAAAAGCTGTTTGTTTATCTGTATATTACTCACACTATGAAAAGAAGATATATGAAGGCTATTTGGATATTTCATTGACAGATTAATAAAAGAAGAAAAGAAAACCTGCTCATCATTACATCCTATTGGATTTTTGTTTGGAAAGAACATTTACGGATCAAGTTTGACTGTTTAAATGGTTAATTACATATTTGACTGAGAAAAGAGGACAATAGGATTTGTTCCTTTTATCTAATATTTGGTTTGATTTTTTTTGTTATTTCTTAAATTACTAACTGGTAGTTTTTTTTCTACCAACAGGGTTTCTTTTTATATATTTATCTGGGAGGGTTAAGTTACTATGATTTTACTAATTAATATTTCCATCAATTTAGATCAGTTAAGTATACTATTAACTTTTTTAAATCTGTTTTATTATAGCGCCCTATAACTGAATTTAAAGTTTTCTTAGGGATTTAAAGCTAAACTTAAGATGGGGCTGGCTATTCTCTATAAGAGATTATGTTATTTTGGTTCTTTTACTGTTTAACACATGATAGAATGTAAACACTCTCCTTTGTTGAGACTTTACTGTCTTTCTTGCAAGGTCATTTTATTTATTTTATGTACTGGCTGGGGGGAGGCAGAGATGAGAACAACAGAGTGGCCCAAGTCTTTGCATCTATCTTAGTTCACTTGCCTTTTTTTCAGGCTTTTGGGAGGGTGGGTGGGTTTAAAGTTAGGAGTTTTTTTTTTCCCCATTGGGTGGTTCCAGAGCATGCGTGTTTTCTATCTGGCTTTATTCTTCATCACTGCCATCTTTGATAATCCTGTATTGGTATGTGTTCTGCACATGTATAAAGTAAATTAGAATAAAATTATAGTATGGCAGTTAAATGGATTCATGTAATCATTTGGAATATACGTGGTTGGAATTATCCTATTAAACAAAAAAGACTTAAAATTATTAATCGGTTCCAAACTGATATAATTTTTGCTCAGGAGACGCATAACAAGGCAGGAGATCAAAATAGATTTCGCTGGTGGAATGGAAAACAGCTCCATGCTACTTCTCAGAGCAAAAGTAAGGGTGCGTCTATCTTTATCAAATCTAATATATTTACTCAAGAGGATAATGGTCCTCATTAGGTCAGATTCTAATGGTAGATTTTTAATTGTTAAAGGAGTGACTTGTAATAGAAAGGTTGTTTTGGTTAATTTGTATGGTCCTAATTTAGATGATCCTGCTTTTTAAAAAAAAAAATATCTGCTTTACTGCCAGATTTAAATGAGTATATGTTGTTAGTGGGTGGGGATTTTAACTGTTGCTTAAATCCTATGACTGATAAGAGCTCAACTAATCAATGACTTCCAAATCATTTTGCATCAGTTATTAACTCTTTTTTGACCAATTTTGTGTTGATCGAATTATGGAGGCATTTACACCCTGATAACAGAGAATATTGTTTTTCTTTCCATGTTTATAAAATATATTCAAGGATTGATTATATTATAGTTGATCCCTGTCTTTTGCCTAATGTTAAAAACTGTGACTATGACACTATTGCTATACCTGAACATGCGCCTTTGAGTTTGTCCTTTGAATTTGATGATGACATTTTTGGCTGTCCACCATGGCACATGTCTCAGACTTTATTGCAAAGCTCTGACATTATCAGTTTTATCAAAAGCCAGATTAAAGAATTTTTTACTTTTTAATGATATAAGTGGTATGTCTAAATTAATTATTTTGGATACATTCAAAGCATTTTTAGGTGGTCAGATTATTTCTTATTCAACTAAACTTAAAAAACAGGCTAAAGCAAAATTAGATAAAATTTCAAAACAAATTAAAGATTGAGATAATATCTATGTGACTTCCCCTAATATTGATATTTTAAAAAAGAGTGGAACTTCATTCATAATATAACCTATTATTAACTCATTCAATTGAGGGTTATCTACTTAAGTTAAAGACCCAATTTTATACACTTGGAGATAAAAATAATAAACTACTTGCAACTCAATTAAAATCAGCTGGAGCCGAGAGGCAAATTTTGAAAATTCATAGAAAAGATGGTACCCCGGCTCGGCATTATGAAGAAATTAATACAATTTTTCAAGACTTTTATACTGAACTTTATAAATCTCAATGTCCAGTGGACTCTTCTGAAATGAATGTTGTTGTTTTTTTACAAACAATTGCTTTTCCTAAAATTTCTGTTGAGGATCAAAAAACTCTGGATGCCTAAATTACTGAATCCAGAATTCATAAAGCTATTTTCTCAAGGCAGTCTGGTAAGGCCCCGGAACTTGCCGGTTATCCTGTAGAATTTTATAAAAGATTTGGAAAATTGCTTTCTCCATATATGTTGGAGATGTTTAAAGAATCTTTTCTGAAAAGTGATTTACCCTCTACTTTTTATGAAGCTTCTATTTCTTTAATTCTCAAAAAGAATAAAGATCCTTCTGATTGTGCCTCATACAGACCTATTTCATTATTGAATGTTGATGCTAATATTCACTTAAAGATAATGGCCAATCTGTTGGAGAGTATTTTGGGTAAAATCATTTTTAAAGATCAAACAGGCTTTATAAAGGGTCATTATTCTTTCTCAAATATTCGGAGATTATTTAACATTATACATTCACCTTCTTCTAAAACTCCACAATGCCTTATATCTTTGGATGCTGAAAAAGTATTTTATTGAATCGAATGGAAATATTTATTTAATACTTTAGAAAAAATTGGTTTTGGTATTAATTTTAATAATTGGATAAAAATGATATATAAAGCTCCTATTGCTGTTGTTATCACTAATAACTGTAGGTCTCCTTTTTTCAGCTATCACGGGGGACAAGCCAAGCTTGTCCATTAAGTCCTTTGTTATGTAAATTAAGATTCCAGCCCCTTGCTATTGCTCTTTGTGAAGCCGAAAATATTCATGGGATTTTTGTGAATGAGACCATGCACAAGATCTCTCTTTACACTGATGATTTATTGGTATATATATCCAAGCCTGAATAATCTATTCCTGCTTTGCTAAAATTATATGACTAAATCAGAGACCTTTCAGGATACAAAATAAATTTTAGTAGAAGTGAATTACTTCCTTTAAATGAATCTGTCTCTATATATGATAATATTCCTTTTAAAGTTATGGATTCTTTTAGATATTTAGGGGTTATAATTACTAAAAAATATCAGTATCTTTATAAAGCCAATTTTCCTCCTTTAGTGGACTTTTTTAGGTTTGTTTTTACAAGACTGTTTAATGTCTTTTTCACAGTTAATAGACAAATATGATATCTCTAATACACATTTTTCAGATATTTACAGGTTGGGAATTTTTTACATGATTTTTTAACCAATTTACCCCTTGGCCTGCTCTTTAAATTTGGCTTATGCTATTTTTCAGTTTAAACCTTGTCAAAAACAATTAATAGTAATCCTTTATAAACAGTTAATGAATCCTCGCATGTCGCCTAATGATAGGGTTCAACACACCTGGGAAGTACAACTTCAACATTCACTTTCAGATAATCAGTGAAAATTTATTATTTAGTCAATAATTCACCTATCTGCACATGCCATATCTAAATTCAGTTTAAGATAGTACACAGGGCCCATATGTCCAAAGATAAATTGGTGCATATTTTTTCTAATATAAGCCCTATTTGTGACAGATGTACTGAAGAAGTAGCTACTGTAACTCATATGTTTTGGTCACGTGCAAGTTTAAACAATTTTTGGAGGGATGTGTTTGGAATATTATCTAAAGTTATAGATGTGGATGTTCAACCTAATCCACTTACAGCAATTTTTGGGATTATTCCAGAAGAAGCAAGCAAAATGTCTGCTTCCGCCCAACAAAATTTTTATATTTATTTCAGAATATTCCTGTTTTTGTTTACTAAGAAGTTTTTTTGATCGGATTGGTTCTATTATTCTATCTTTTATTTGGGATAATAAAAGACCAAGAATTGGTAAATGTCATTTGCAAAAGTTGAAAAAGGATGGTGGTCTCACTTTGCCTAATCTATGAATGTATTATTGGGCTGTTAACGTGGTGTATGTCCTTCTGATTACATTGGGTTGATAGGAATGAACAGCCAATATGGGTAGACCAGGAACTGAGAGCTGTGAAACAGTTTTATTTAACTTCGTTATTCGGAGTTACCTATACAATTAGCTAACGTTGCTAACGCTGTGAAACAGTTTTATTTAACTTCGTTATTAGGAGTTACCTATACAATTAGCTAACGTTGCTAATTTAAACCTATATCCTGTGGTTAAGCACTCTTTACAAATTTGGATCCAGTTCCGCAATTTTTTTAATCTTAAAAAGGTTAAACTTTGTAGTATAATTTATCATAATTACTTTTTTAAACCTTCTTGGAGTGTTGCAATTTTTTTTTTACTTTGGAAAAATAAAGGTATTAATTCGTTTTTGGATTTATTTAAAGAAGGCAGATTGATGTCTTTTGAACAATTTGTCGATAAGTATTCTCTCTTATATTCACATTTTTTACAATATCTTCAAGTTCGACATTTTTTACAAAAATATTTAAATAATTTTCCTTACATATTGGAGGCCGATTTGTTAGATACTATTATGAATATGAACCCCTCGTTGAACGGTTCTGTTGGAAGAATTTATAATTTATTATTACAAAGGGATAAGCGTCGTTTACTTCAGATTAAACTGGATTGGGAGAAGGAACTCAATTTCTCTTTTATATGGCAGAATTGGACATGGATTCTGAAGCTGGTTAACTCTTCTTCGATCTGTGCTAGTCATTCACTGATTCAATTTAAAATTGTACATTATTACCATTTGACGAAGGAGAGACTTCCGAAAATATTTCCCAATGTTAACAAGTATTGGGATAGATGTAAAAATGAGATAGCCATACTGACACATGTGTTCTGGTGAAGTTCTATATTAAAACAGTTTTGGAAGTCAGTCTTTTCGACAATTTCTAAAGCACTCAGAATCAACTTACAACCTAATAAATTGACTATGCTTTTTGGAATAATTCCTCAAAATATCCATGGTGTTTCTTACATTGACAGCTAGGAGGGCCACCTTGTTGAAATGGAAGTATATATCAGCTCCTACTTTGTCACAATGGCTCTCTCAGGTGATGCTGTGTCTTGGAGAAAATTAGAAGTCGAACCTTTGTACTTTTATTTGATTTTGAGAACAGATGGGGCTCACCTGTTCATTATTATCATTTCAGTTAACTGATAGATTTCCTCCACGATCTAAATGTAAATTTTTTTTGATATATCTTTTCTTTCTTTTTGGCGGTTTGATGTTTATTTTTAGAAGCTTTTTGTATGACGCACGGCTCCAGGGTTGTACCTCCAATGGGTTTCTTTTTTTTCCCCTCACTTTTCATTCATTTAATTTTCAAAATTTTCAATCCTTAAGATAATTTTCTCTTTTATGAGGCATTGTAAGTGTTGTTACTTCAATGCTCTTGTGCTATTTTTGAATAATAATAATAATAATAATAATAATAATAATAATAATAATAATAATAATAATAATAATAATAATAATAAAAAGATATGAAAAGAATATTAAAGGTGAATATGTTCAGTGGGAAGAAGGATGTGAGCAGGCTATATCTGCGGAACAGAAATGGGAACAACCACCTACCACGGGACAGGTGGGGACAACAAACCATTTAGAAATTGACAAGCAAGGATGCTTCCTACCGTGAGTACCACCCCTCAGGAAGAGCCCAATGTAATATTGACATTTGCTGCTTTTCCAGTTCCGTTTATGATCGATATGGGGGCAGCTACAACCACTCTCAATCGGGAAATAGTATCGGAAAAGGGATTGCAGTTCTCAGACGCAACATTCACTCTGTCTGGGTTTGAAGGCAGGGAATGTATGTATTCACATAACCAGCCACTGGAGGTGGAATTCCACGGGAACCATTGTGAGGTTTCATTTACAGTCAGCACCCCGCAGTCGGGGGTGTAATCCAGCAGGGTGAGACTTGCTCTGTCTGTTGGAAGCTGAGATTCTCTGCACAGGCAATGGTGTCACCCTGTGACAGGTGAACAACTGACAGCTTCCCCAATTTCCGACCCCCCTTGTTGTGGGCACCTAATCCAGACTCCACTGCATTTGAACCCCTTCTGCCAGTGGTCGACCCCTACGTGACTCTGTGCTTTGACCCTACGGGGTGCTCAGCTGAGGAAAGCCAATGTTATGCACCCCTCGAGGGACAGAAGTTCCCGGTCATGGTGATTGGAGAGGTTAAAGGAAAAGTGGGCAGTGCATTACTGGCCGAATTTCCGGATTTCCTTTGGCGACAGACAGAACTGGTGGTTCCCCATAGCACTGTTAATGTTTGCCCTGGATTCAAGCCAAAGAGCCCAGAGTTCATTGCCTACACCTTGCTGAAACAAGCCTCCAGCACCGAGGGAGACTGGCAAGACTTGGCTGTGGTCCAACTCCGATACTGGAAGGAGTCTGAGGTGAAGGCGGGACATCTGGTGAGACACACTTTTAATATTGACCGATCCCAAGACGCTGTACCCCATCTCTGAGCAAATTCAGGCCATGAAGTCGGTCGCACCAACTGTCCCCCTGTCCAGATCACTGTGAAAGAAGGACAGTCTCTCCCATCCATTCCACAATACCCCCTCTAGCCCGAAGCAATTTTATGAGGATGGAAACTCTTTTGTAGATCCAGCAGGGAAACGATATTCTGGCTATGCGATAGTGACAGACAGTGAAATTGTTCAGCAAGCTTCTTTTGAAGCATCTGACTCCGCCCAGAAGGCTGAGCTGTTTTCTCTGACTCGTGCTCTGTTGCTGGGGCAACAGACTAAAGTGGGAACGTTTACACAGACTCCCGTTATGCATTTGGGATTGTACATGACTACGGGGCTCTCTGGGAACATGGAGATTCCTGACTTCCTCTGGCCACCCCATTAGTAATGCCACCTTTGTAAACAACTTACTCACCGCTCTGCAGCTACCTCGAGTTTTGGCTATTATGAAATGTGCGGCCCACACACGCATGTCCGACTGTGTCACTAAACACAATGCTCTAGCAGATCAAACAGTGAAAAGTGCGGCACAATCCTCAGTAGTTGCAGCCTCCTCGGGTTCCCCGTCAAGCAACCCTCCATGACTCAAGCAGATCGGGTTTGCCAGACATGTGGGAGGTACATAATTTTCAGGGGGACGCCTCTGAGGAAGAGCGCAAACTGTGGTCCCAGATGAGGGTGCCAGAAAGACCCTGACCTAGCTTTTTGGATTACCCCAGTGGGAGAGGTTTGTGTTCCTGCACAGTTTTTACCAATATTGGCTGATTATATGCATGATTTAACACCCCTGGGAAAGGAGGGAATGGTAGCTAACCTGCACCCTGCACAGCGGGTACGAGTCCCTTGACAGGTGGACGTTTTTCTGTCTACAATTTGATTTTATTGAATTACCAATGGCCCACACTTTGTGGTGAAAGTATACAAAGGGGTATGTAACGAACTAGCTATCAAGCAACAATTCCACTGTGTACACCACCCACGGGCCGCTGGCAGAGTGGAAAGAGCCAATGACACTCTGAAGAGTAAATTGGCCAAACTAACGGCGGAGGCTGGACTCACTTGGTTGAAGGGCCTACCGTTAGCCCTATTCCACGAGGGTTACCCCATAGGGGGAAAGCGGGGTTGTCACCTGTTCAAAACATTCATGGATGGCCCATGAGGATATCCTGGGGACCAAGACCTTGTGCACCATTGCTCCCAGAAAGCCTACCAGCAAAATTAGATATTGGGAGGGAGAGGGGGAGGGAGAGGGGGGAGGGAGAGGGGGAGGGAGAGGGGGAGGGAGAGAGGGGGGGAGAGAGGGGGGGAGAGAGGGGGGGGAGAGAGGGGGGGAGAGAGGGGGGGAAAAAGAGGGGGGAGAGAGGGGGGGGAGAGAGGGGGGGAGAGAGGGGGAGAGAGAGGGGGGAGAGAGAGGGGGGAGAGAGAGGGGGAGAGAGAGGGGGAGAGAGAGGGGGAGAGAGAGAGGGGGAGAGAGAGAGGGGGGAGAGAGAGGGGGAGAGAGAGGGGGAGAGAGAGGGGGAGAGAGAGGGGGAGAGAGAGGGGGAGAGAGAGTGGGAGAGAGAGGGGGAGAGAGAGAGAACACGAACGCACGCTGGAACTATTTGACCACACAGCGTGTTTACACTTCCCAGTTTGTTTCATTGAAGGAAGGATTATTCATCCATTGTATACCGAATGTGTGATTGTCACTTTGTTTGATCCATTGGAGTGGATCTGTTGGTTTGGGAGTGTCCTGTGAGGACCACTTGTGCTAACCCTTGCATGGGGGTGGTAATTCACTTGAAGAGGTACCCCTGTGACCAATCACTGTTGGTGATAATTCGTATAATCCAAATGGGGATTTTGTTGGAGTATCTCATGGCTACCACTTTTGTTAACCCTTAGCAGGATTCGGGTGTGCTCTGTGGTAAACACTTGTGAGAAGGGATATTCTGTGAAAATCACTGTCAGTAATACTTTGTGTGTTGGATCTGGATTGGGAGTACCTTGAGGAATCTAGCCGTGCGTTAACCCTTGCTTAGGTGTTCATTCCCTTTCAAGACTTATCCCTGAGATAAGCTAATTTTGGCGATATTTCATATGTG
Organism: Hypanus sabinus; assembly: GCF_030144855.1. Lineage (NCBI taxonomy): Eukaryota > Metazoa > Chordata > Chondrichthyes > Myliobatiformes > Dasyatidae > Hypanus > Hypanus sabinus. The sequence continues at coordinate 85,691 of NW_026779617.1, forward strand.
GATTTAGAACAACAATGGATAAGACCTACAGCGACAGTTATCCTGTTTTACCACCGTGGAATTTGTGGAATTCAATGTAGTTGCCTTCTCTCGACATTCACCTTGGATTAAAAATATCTCTCCCGTCATTTATTCCATGGCTTACCTGAACTTTCATGCTTCACCATCTCAAGACTTTAAGCTTGGTATTCCCTGAGCTCAGTGGTTTGGGAGTTATAGTTACACATATGTGTACTCATAACACCTTTAACTTTAGATTATTTTGCTTAAGTTGTTATAAAAGTAGATACTAATAAAAACAGCGCTTTTAACATCAAAACTCGAATCCAGGTGTTGTCTATAGCTGCTGGTTCATTTAAACCGTTACAGGTGCGTAACAGTGGTGTTTGTGTTTATGTCTTTGAGAGGGCTCACCCCAGCATCCAGTTAAGATTTTCCTGTCTCTGTCACACTTATGCCAAATGGGTAGAACTAGGGGCCCTGACATTCACAGTGTTTTGACAGATGTATCTCAGGCCCCCACCAAACAGAACTTCCTACACTGGGAAACATGCTTCCTGGTCATAACTGCAGGTGCCCAGCAGCGGAGAGGAATAACTGAGACTGAGCGATCTTTGATGATAGTTTTTCTCTCCTATGGCGTAGCCGGGAATTCACAGGAGATAATTAATTTGGCTACAGCACTTGAGGAGCTGGCCACAATACTGCAGGGGCCCTGACAGAAACACAGGCCCAAGTAACAGAAATACCCACTGAAAAGATTGCAATCTGGCAAACAGTCGTATAGAATCATACGGCTTTAGATTTTATCCCAGCTGAGAAGGGGGAGCTTGTGCTATTATTGACACTGAATGCTGCACCTTTATCCCTGATATGTCTAATAACACTACATCCCTCTCCGAGCACACTGCCTAGGAGATTGACAGCATCAAGAAAGTAGGGCAGGATTTACACGGGTTCACGGAAGGGTCGAAAAAGTGATCTTCGAAGGCCTGTTTGTAATATGTTGAGCATGATATTGCATTATGTCCTAATAGTTGTCCGTATCATTGTTATAATTACTGATGTATGCTGTTTTTCCCACTGAGAAGTCAAAGCTGTACTTGGTTGCTTTCTCTGTAAAAAATTACTGTTTTGTTGCTCATGTAATGATCAAAAAGGAGGGAATAATGAAGTACAGTTTAACACCGTTAAAAAATAACAGC
>NW_026779618.1:0-86709 GCF_030144855.1 Hypanus sabinus
GGTCACATACATTTTCTCAAACATCAGTAGAAACATAGAAACATAGAAAACCTACAGCACAAAACAGGCCCTTCAGCCCATAAAGTTGTCCCGAACATGTCATTACCTTAGAAATTACTAGGGTTACATATAGCCCTCTATTTTAATAAGCTCCGCGTACCTATCCAAAAGTCTTTTAAAAGACCCTATCGTATCCACCTCCACCACCGTTGCCGACAGCCCATTCCACACACTCACCAGTCTCTGAGTAAAAAACTTACCCTTGACATCTCCTCTGTACCTACTCCCAGCACCTTAAACCTGTGTCCTCTTCTGGCAAGCATTTCAGCCCTGGGATAAAGCCTCTGACAATCCACGCGATCAATGACCCTCATCATCTTTTACACCTCTATCAGGTCTTCTCTCGTCCTCCTTCGCCTGAAGGAGAAAAGACTGAGTTCACTCAACCTGTTCTCATAAGGCATGCTCCCCAATCCAGGCAACATCCTAGTAAATCTCCTCTGCACCCTTTCTATGACTTCCACATCCTTCTTGTCGTGACGTGACCAGAACTGAGCACAGTACTCCAAGTGGGGTCTGACCAGGGTCCTTCATAGCTGCAACAGGTCTGATAAATCTGTGATATATCTATGCAGCCAGCTGCGTGAAGGTAAAAAGCCTATTTTTCAACAAGGGCAGCACCCGTAATCCCTTGAATGGAGCAAACGAGTACAGTTTTGATAATTGTCCCAAATTATGGTCCTATTTTCGGTGACGTTGTAACATGGACGATTGTATTCCATAGTTCAATCGCCTATTTTCTTTATATTTCCATTAAAATAATGGTCACTGTAATTCGTTCCAAGATGATGTTGGAATTTTAAGGATTACCGTATTCACTTGAATAGAGCAAATGGAAAGCTGTGCAAGAACTTAATGCCTGAGACCTGACAATTTGACTTCGGCTAGAACAGTTAATTTCCTCTTCTCTTTCTCTCTCTCTCTCTCTCTCTCTCTCTCTCTCTCTCTCTCTCTCTCTCTCTCTCTCTCTTCTCTCTCTCTCTCTCTCTCCAGTTGTTAACTCACCTCTGTTCTTTTCTTTGTCCTTTCACTTCTCCCTCGCATTCCAGCTTCTACAGATTTACACGGTAGAATTCTGTTTGCGGGGAATCGAGCTGTTTTTTTTATATATTTCAGGGCAGTCCGTCTTTAATATTCTGCCGAGAATTGTTCTTTCTTCTGCAGGGTACCGAACCGTCTATTTACACATATTTCGTGGCATAAATGCATAAATGTACATCATGTGCCAGCGAGCGATTTAGCGAGCAAACACGAGGAAATCTGCAGATGCTGGAAATTCAGTCCTGACGAAGGGTCTCGGCCCGAAACATCGACAGCGCTTCTCCCTATAGATGCTGCCTGGCCTGCTGTGTTCCACCAGCATTTTGTGTGTGTGTTGTTGTTGGATAATTTAGCAGATATTTCCGTTGCCGCACAGCCTCGTAAAGTTATATTTTAGTTAGCATCGGCCCCTCTGCAGAATTCCTACAGGTCAGAGATACACCACGGATCAGGCTCTTGCGGCTCAAAAGAACCGCACCGAGGAGCAATCCGCTGATAACAGCCTAGCTTCTTCACTGAAGATCTTGTAATCCCCAATTAACCTCCTAAAACGTCGGTCGTTGGACTATGGGCGGAAAGCGAAGCACCGGCAGGAAACTTTTCTTACAATGGACTCCGATGCTCAGTGCTCCCATCCGCACCATTCAGGCCTACAATTTCTGCGTCTATTTTCAAGAGCGTCTGAGTGTTGACATTGAAACGGGGTTTCCTCACAGTGTGCATGTGTTTCAAGTGCTTTCCTTTCCGAGAATGTCTGCAGTACATATGCGTTGGTTAAATATAAATGGTCAGTGAAAAGCAGTTCAAGATTTTATTCAGTCATGCGTAATGTTCTTTGCTTCAAGACAAGCTTCAGTGCTACTTCTTGTGTGAGTCCATTATAAAGTAGCAAACCGTGGTGAAGATTATTGAAACAAAATTTCAACATGAGGCATGCAATGAACCCTTACCACAAAAAGTGTTTATGTCAACCCTGTTCGGTCATTTATCACGAACACGTGCAGTCTCTTACTTGCTAACTGGGACTCTGGGTTTACCATTTGCTATTAGGCGCCAAATGGCTTTATTGACTCCGGGTTATCTCTTATTTTCTCTTCGCAAATCTGCAGAAAGTGTTCCAGGCGGCTGAAATATTTTTGACTCACTTCACCACCTTCGTTCACTTTTAATCGAGCAATATCTATTGCTGATTTGCCAAATTTTCAAGCCTGCAATGTTGTTGCTTTATGGTATCGCTTCCATTATGAAAAAGAAGAGTGTAAAATATGACGTAAAGATAAGGATAGATCGTACCGAGGTGATGCTAGAATTTTCAGTATTTATGACATGGAGATAGGCTTTAGATCATGTAGTTAATTTGTTCTCTCTCTCTCTCTCTCTCTCTCTCTCTCTCTCTCTCTCTCTCTCTCTCTCTCTCTCTCTCTCTCTCTCTCTCTCTCTCTCTCTCTCTCTCTCTCTCTCTCTCTCTCTCTCTCTCTCTCTCTCACTGGCTCTCTCTTTATAGTTGTTACCCACCTTCTGTTCTTCTGTTTGTGTTTTCGCTTCTGCCTCATAATCGTCTTTCTACAAATTTACGGTCAGCTTGGGTTTGCTTTGAAGGCTTACTATCTTTGTTGACATCAGAGGCTTTGTGTTTAATATTATGACGAAAATTGTACTTGAACTTTTGATCAGACGAATCTTGGATTTTCTCACGTATATCATGATAAAATTGCATTTATGTACATTATGTGTCTATGGGATAATAGAACAGTTATTTATGTTTCTGCACAGCCATTGAAATGGTTAGTAACGTTAGCCATAAGTATGTTGGCAGCGAATAGAGCGCTGAAGTTTATTTTTTATTTTTTTTTAGCCACATATAATGTTATTTGCTCCATACAACACTTTAGTGCTATTCATTCTTTAGGAGTCCATTATAAAGTGAAAAATTTTGGTGAAGGTCATGGAAATAAAACTGATACAACAGGAATATAATGTGATCTTACCAACAGGAAAGCGTTGATGTTCAGACAGAAGTAGTTGACGATGCCGCTCAATAATGTCCCGTCTTTCAGCACGAATACGTGCAGTCTCTTACTTTCAAACTGTGCACTACTTTTTAACATAACTCTCATGCAGCAAATAATATTAATGACTCTATCTTATCGCTCGCTCTTTCTTCGCAACTTTGTGGAAAACGTTGCAAGCGACTTTGACATTTTTGTCTCATTTCAAAACCACTTGTGTAGGTTTGTGCAGCTGGATTGTACACCTCCCGTCAGATCGCCGGCAGGTTGTAACAGTAGGCTTCCTCACCTCTGCCTCTCTGACCCTCAACACAGGTACCCCTCAGGGCCCTGTCTTAAGGCTCCTCTCTTGTTCTCTGTATACCCATGACTGTGTCGCCACACACAGCTACAATCTGCTAATTACATTTGCTGACAACACTACACCAATTGGCCTCAAATCTCAAATAATTATGAGGCAGCCACCAGGACCATTACCGGCGTGAATAACCTCAGGAATTTCAACTCTGTACTGATTCTACGATCTACGGATTTATTTGCGAAGTCTGTGGGCTATAACTCCAAAAGATTATAGCCCACAGAACGATGGGTAATAACTATTCCTTAACTCTGGGTGTAAGTCCTGCAGCTCTGGTACATTCTTCATGATGGCAGCTGAGAAAGGACAGCATTTCCTGGACGTTGGAGATTTCCTGCTGCAACGTTTCGTATAGAAGTGTTCAGCGTTGGAGAGAGCTTTACCCGTGGTGGCCCAGTCCTCATCCAATACCTGTGGTGCACACTTGCTGATGCAGATCGTGGAGCAGATATTTTTGCCAATCAGAACTGACAGCGCTCGGTGTTGAAATACTCTTTTTCATGGTACGAAGGGAAAGGGAAGGGATATTTCACTCTTTTAAGAGAACCTCAATGTGGGATTGGAACCAGACGACACGAGGGACTGGTCGCACAGTACTTCATGGAAGCGTTATCAAGGTGTGGGGCGTTGTTGTCAAAATGTTAAAGATGGACAAATCTGAAATATAACGAAACCGGAAATAATATATTCAGGCCCTGCTGAGTTTTCTGCAGAAGTAATGAGGCTGCGAGAAATTGAAATCAGCATTTCATGGCACAGAAATCTACTAGCCTTTTAATAATTTCCTTTAAGTTAAAATGATCTATACGTCGCACCTAACTCACCTGAACACAAAAGGGAAGTGTGACTAATCTGCATCCAGGAAGTCCTTTATGATGGCATGACCGTAAGGACTAGGTGCAGAATTAGGCAATTTGTCCCACGGAGTCTGCTCCGCCATTTCATCACGACTGATGCATTTTTTCTCAGCCCCAATCTCCAGTTCTTTACCCCTATCCTTTCATACCCTGGCCAATAAGGACTGTTACGAACCCCGTGACTGGGTCACTTACCAGTAAAGATAGAAAGGTTGATTGAAGTCTGATGATACTATTTTTAAAAGTATTTATTGGAAAAATACACAAAAATATTATCAATGCAAATATACAGATAATATATGTCGTCAATACTAAATCTAAAAGTGTGGGTATAATAATATTCAGTAAGAAATAAGCTCTATCGTTGTCTAGGGGATAAATGTATTGTCCGATGGAAATATAAAAGTCACTCAATTCATGCAGGCCGGAACCTTTGGGTGCGCTGGGCTTTCAATGGTTGGAGATTTTTGGGAGAAAAATCTCCCAAAACGGCTTTCCTTTTATGATTTCGATCCGTCGGGAGTCCCGTTGGTGTGGCCGTTCACTTGTGGCTTCTCCTTTAGCTAAAGTCGTTCTTCCGTGGTGAGGCCGCCAATCCCAGGCAAGGGGACACACACGAGCCCTCCACCGGCTGTCGCTATTAAACGCTGTCACGGGATTTCTAGCGTTTCTCCTGGTGCGTCTAAAGGGGTTGTTCCCCAGACCCTCTTTTATCCTTACTCACGGGGTCTCAGATGTCAATCAGGTTAGGATGATGTAATCCCTCAACCAGACCACTCTGGTCATCCCCAGAGGGCTTCAATGAATAGTACAGTACTCTATACACAATTCCGTCTTCAAGAGACAATGGTCGTTATTAGTGGTTTGGTTCCACTGAGGCCAGGACACATTCTCATTTCCTAGGTCCTAGACCCGAATTATTAGCGATCTTGCGATTCTCAAAAAGGAGGGGGCAACTGTGTACCCATCGGCCCCTCATAGTTGCGGCACATTCGTAACAGGACTCTATCAACCTCTGCCTTAAATTTACGTACAAATGCCTTACATATACATACAAATATACGCTGATCAGAATACCACACTCGGAACCGAGACTTTTCACTTCTATCAGACTTTACAATGTGAAACGGGTAGAATTGGGCCATTTGGTCCATCGAGGCCCATCCGCCATTTCGTCATAGCTGGTCCATTTGCACTCTCATCCTCAATCTCTTGCGTTCTCTCGTGTCCCTTCATGCCCCGACCAATCAAGCTCTGCTTTACATAACGTACACAACTTCCGTTTTCTTCCTAACGAAATTCCCTTTCATCTCCGTTCTGATAGGACGAAGACTGTCCTACCATTGGCAACGACTGCTTCACATTCACTCTATCGAGACCGTTCAACATTAGATGGTTTCAATGAGGTCACCTCTCATTAATCTGAAATCGAGTGAATACAGGCCAATGGCCAACAAACTCTCTTCATATGAAAAGCCGTTCAAACCTGTAATCATTTTCGTGAACTTCCTTTGAACACTCTCCAGTTTTGCCACGTTTGTTCGAAAGTGACTCTTAAACTTTATGTATCTGAATGAACTTTCATACCTGAAACTCGTATCCTCTTTCATATTATTGGTCGCTTCCTTTCGTATTTTTTCTTTACCATGACATTTTAGTTGCCTTCTGTCAGTTTTTAACAGCATCTTAATACTCTGACTTCCCACTTTTTTACTGTATTAAATGCTATCTCTTCTGCATTCATGATGGCTTTGACTTCTCACATTATCCACGGTTGTGTCCGCTTGCCTTTAGAATACTTCTTCCTCTTTCAGTTATGCATATTCTACGCCTTCTGAATTGCTTCCAGAATTTCGAGCCATTGTTGGTTCAGCTGTCATCCGTGCCAGTGTTCTTTTCCAATCAATTTTGGCCAACATCTCTCTCATGCCTCTGTAATTCCGTTTGCTCCAGTGTAATACTGACAGATTGTCTTTAGCTTCTACTTCTGAAATATCTATTCGAATTCTATCCACCTTTTACATTGTTGGCATGTATTTTCATTGACCTTTTGTAATTTGTAGACCTCAACCATACTACTTCTTGGGGTTCTATATATAACACTTTTTGCCCTTGTAATTCCTTCGCTCTACCCGCCACGATTCAGCACCTTCTTAGCTAATGTCATCTCTTTTTTGTGATTTGATTACATTTTTTTATCAATAGCACCACCCCAGCCCCTTTGCCTATACTTTTGGTACAATGTCATTGGTACAATGTCATTGGTACTGTTGGACGTGAAGCTCCCAGCTGTAAGTTTCTTAGCGAGTAGTGATTTCGTGACACACATAACTTCATGCTTGTTAATGCGTTACACTGCCTCAAGTTCAACTACCTTATTGTTTAAACAAAGCACTTTCACTCTTGCATTCACTGTTTTGGACTTTCTGCACCTTTTACATTGCAACTTATCACGTTGCCTGCAATTTTGCCCTATCATCCGTCTCTCCTTGCTGGAAGTGTCACTGCACACTGTCTTTCTTTATAAACCAACTGTTCTGTCTGGCTGACGGTGGTTTTCATGTTTGATCGATGTATTGCAATTTGTACTCAAAAGCTGCGGGAACGATTTTGAACCGTGAGGACAGCCATTATATTGGTAGCGATTGTAGGCACAGGGAGTTGTTTAAGGTGTGTTCCGTTTTACTTTTCAGTAGAACCTTTCGCGATTCTTAACAACGTTCCACAGCGCTGTATTGTCAGACCAGATTACTTTATTTCGCCAGTGTGGAAAGCTTACCAGCTGTTTTATTGCATCATTACACCTTTATTGCCAATCGGTCTAATTCTATTGCTCAATGTGTTAATAGTCCGAAATATTATAGCAGCAAACAGAGTCCGCCGAGGACTCCGGAGCAGCAATGACAATAAGAAGGATTCCGAGGTGGAGAAACGGAGAAAGTCAGTGATTTTGCTGTTCGCTCTATCAGCCAATTTCATTTTATTGTGGATCACTTTTATAGTCTCCATTATGATCTGGCAGGGACAAAATTACTTTTATTCAGACAGATATGCTAATTCTCCGTCGTTTATCCTGCAAGAGTTTGGGTTCATGCTGCAATTTCTCTGCACCTGCACCAACACGTGTTTCTACACACTGTCCCAGAGGAAATTCAGGGAAGAGATGATGACAGCAGTGAAGCAGTGAGACTGACACGTAAATTGACTTACCCTGCAGTCTGAATGTCTCAGAAATGCAACCTCGACGTCACGCTCAAAATGGAGCATCGCTTTATATTTCGGGTGATCCAATGATTCACCTGATCGGTATGGTTTCATTCTACGAAGGTTTGCCCGTACAAAGACAAGCTACATGTCCAAGATCATGAAGAAGAGAACATGTGCAGATGCTGGAAATCCAAGCAACGTACTCAAAATGCTGGAGGACCACAGCAGGCCAGGCAGAATCTATGAAAAGGGCCCAAAACTACGACTGCACTCTTTTCAATGATACTGCTTGTCCTACTAAGTTCCTTCAGCATAGCGTGTGTGTGTTGTCAAAAATCACGCAACCGTCCAGTTTATGCACATGTTTTCGAGAGCTTAAGAATGTTCATAATGAATCAGGGTCCCTTCACAGTGTCAATGTGTTCAAGTACTTTCCCTGACAGAATGTCTGCAGTTTATTGCCTTGATTAAAGATATCTTGGCAGTGAAAACAGTTTTTTTGGTTTAATTATCAATACGTGATGCTGTTTGCTTCTTGAAACACGTTAATCTTATTAGTTTTGTGAGTCCGTTATGAAGTAGGAAATCTTGGCGAATATACCGGACGACTTCTTTTCTTTTGAAGACGTATTACTTGGCTGTTTTTTGCTAATTGCTTGATTGTGAATTGTATGTCTTTTAAATTCATATCCAATCATTTCATTGCCTTCCCAAACTGTTTTACTGAGATCAAAGAATAAACTATATCATTCATTTATTGTGTGGACAATCCTCATATTGAGCTCATCTGTCTCTGATGGCGTTTATCTAATACCCTTTAGCATCGCTAATACTCCATTTTTCCAAATACCGACTGACTTACTGAGTTACACCGCTGGCGTAGCAATGAGGTCCTCCATCTCGCTCTGTCCATAACGTAGTACACATATTTAGAAGAATTCTTAATTGCTGCTTCCATAATATCGTCACGGTTAACCAGTCACTGTTAAACATATTAATCAATCACGGTTGTTACCTGTAAGCTGAACTCGGGACCGGTGGACTATGCTTAATCTGGCCTCTACCTTTGACCGTATGGGTGACCTTATCAAGTGTCAAAGCACAATGTTCTGAATCAAGCCAACAAAACACTGCGGATCATTGAGGCACGCAAGCCTCCAACCCCTCCGAAAAGGTTAAAGGATTTTGCCATAACGCTAGATGTACAATAGTTTGGCACCTCGTTCTCTCTTAAAATACTTTTTTGAAATATACGATTCAAAACTCCTTCTCCAGGGTATGCTTCCTTTTGATTATCGCATCACTATCGCCATACAGACGTCTAATTACCTACTTTATGCTACATAAACGCAACACTGTTAGACTGTAATTGTCACTCACCAATCCTCTCGCCACTTTATGTCCCTTAGGCTCATATGATTTGATGTTTAAGTTGTTCCTTTTATTCCCTAACTACTGCTTTCAGTGTCTCCTCAATAATAAAAAAATATTTAATTTGTCATTTGGACCGACACTCCTTAGACTTATGCAATAGAAACTGCATCTGTACATTCTTCCAATTGCTCTCGGATGGTAGTCATTACCACGGGCTCGATCTGAACCCCCGCAATCAAAATACTTTCATTTCTGTGTAGCTGTTAAAAACTAGATGTTGGGAGCTAGATTCTGTTTAAATTCATTTTGCATAGAAAAAACTTACCCTCTTGTCATAACTTCCAATATTTCCACTGCAGTCCTCACTTTTAGCTCAACCCGAATGGCCAGTATAAATGTATTCTGAATGGATGCCTCAGTCACCACCAGCATTTTCATGGCGAGCTACATGAAGCAACTTGTCACATAACAGACCAATGGCCTTTTAGTGCACTATATCCATGGCATTCCTGTTACAAGTAACCATCTAAATTCTGCTGGCGGAATCTGCCTCACAGCCCAACAAGGAATGATTCCTCTGGTGATTAGTTTTCGCTCGCTTTTCGCTTCTCCCATGAGACAGACTGTGCAGCATCCTTCGGTATCACCCTGGCCGGTTCAAGAACTGTCATTACTGTATGATCTTCGGGATCAATACCACCATAGATACCGTCAGGTACCTCAATTCCGTAGAGATTCGTTAATCTACGGACTCATCCTCAAAGCTCCATAGCACCGTAGCCTGATGTTGAGGGATAAAAAATGTACTGTACCTGAAACTGGTAGTGTGAGTCATGTACTTCCTGTACCTAGCTCCGGATGGCAGCAGAGAAAAGAAGGTGAGGGGCGTTCGCAGGTGATAGATACCGCCCATTAGTGATAAGAGGCCATGATAGACTGAGTCGTATCGAATACTTTTTGAAGGGCATTGGCGTTTTCTTTCCGCGTTGTGATACAGTCAGTCAATATACTCTCCACTATAAATCTCTAGAATATCCGGAAACTCTTCGGGAAGAAGAGACGTCACGGTGCTTTCTTCGTAATTGCACTTACGTGCTGGGCCCAGGACAGCCACTGAGAAACAGTAACAGCAAGAAATGTACAGTTGCTGATCCTCTCCATCTCTGATGGTGTTGGCAGCAAAATTTAATAGGGCATTGGCGTTGCGCCTTGACGCACATTCACACTTGTAACGGGAATATAGCATTACGATTAACTATACAGTCGTGTGATGCACTTGAACTGATGAAGATCGCGGTGGAGATACCGTTGCAAAACCGAACTGATTGGATTCGATCCAACTGCATCTGTGTTCATGGTAAGAGGAGGAAGAGACCGGGATTTTTCACTTTTATAAGGCAAAAGCTCTTTAGAACGTGATGCACTAGCAGAATTGGGCCATTTGAACCATCTAGTTTCCAACGCCATTTCGTCATGGCTAGTCCATTTAGCCTCTCACCTACAAACTCCTGCCTTCTCGCTATATCTCTTCATGCCCTGATCAATGAAGAATCTATCAACCGCTGCCTTAAATATACGTAAGGAGCTGGCCTCCACAGCCGCCTGTGACAACAAATTCCACAAATTTCGGTGTCTAGCTAACAAAATTCCCATTCCTCTACAAGGATGCACTTCTATGCTAGACCCTCCTAACGTAGGTAACATTCTCTCCAGATCCACTCTTTCGAGTCATTTCAGCCTTACGTAGTTTTCAATGTGTTCGCCGCTCATTCTTCGGAATTCCACTCTATCCAAGCACAGAACTGTCAAATGCTCTTCATATGACAAGCCATTCAATCTTGGAATCATTTTCGTGAACTTCCTTTAGGCCATCCGCAATGTCAGTATATCTTTTATAAGACAAGCAGCTCAAAATCTGGAGCTCCCTCATCCTTTCTCTGCAGACATCTAGTAATTTCTCCTAGATCCCCATGCCACTGCACTGCCCTCATAATGGCTTCTTTGCCTCTATGTTGCAACCAGTGTGCGAGAGATTCATTGCCCTCCTGATCATCATTAGGTCGCCAATCTCCATTTTTCCCAAGTGGGACCTGCACTGTATCCTTCAACGCGGCCCAGGAACTACCATAGGCACACTTCAGGAGGGTTCGCAAAACACCCGGGAGAGGTTTATAAATCTCACACATTTGTTCCAGCCAATTAAGAAATGCAGCGGGTCTTTTTAGTAGGTGAAGTGCCTCCGCTACCATGGCCCGCGCCTCTGCAGGGGTCCATGGCTTTAATATTGCTGTCTCCCCGATCATTATTTTTGGAGCTTGCTGAACTGGGTGAAAGGACGAATCAGAAAGGGCAGAAGAGAGTGGGTGATGTCGGGTTTGGATTCTAGTTCGCATAGCTTTTCGTATTCGTTCTTCTACCTGACCTCCCCCCTGTCCCCTCTTGTGCTTCGGGAGGTTGTTCCTCCACCGAGGCGGGCGGCGGTGCATGTCCTTGTACACGATTATTCTGCTGACGCTGGGCAGTGACCGTTTCTATTATCTCCTCTATCATTCGGTCCGCTCCTATATTGGGACCATAATCCTTCCTTGCCTGAGACACCATTTGGGGTATCTGGGGATATAGCGGCACGGGAGCGGGCGTAGTGGGATAGGGTGGTGGAACAGTAGTTGTCACAGGGCACTGAATTTTAGGAGAACCCGGTGTTTCGAAAGACTTCTCCTTCCTTTTTTGGTTTGGTGTCTTTTTGCTACCACCTTCCATTTTTCAACGCACCCCATCATGCACTCAAAATCCCAATTTGGGTTTCCATTTCCGTTCGCCACCTCGTCCCAACAGTTTTGTATTATTGGAGTTTTAAAAGCTCCCCCGCACGGCCAGACTCCCTGTGACCAGTCGCAGAGATCACTGCTAAAAGTTACTGCATATCGGTCGGCCTCGGTTTCCCGGATCACTGTATCGGCAGGTGATACCGGGGACCCGAAAGGGTCTCCTACATTCTGTCGAACCTTCTTCACAGTTCTCATTCGCTTCTCCGTGTTCTGACTTACTTTCAAGGCCCCTTTCGATCTTGCTCATCGGGATGGGTTTGCAGGAGCAGCAGATGCCGCTCGACTGCTAGAATTTCCCATTATCTGCAAAAGAGCACAGTTACTGGCAATATATCACGTTCTAAAGAGCTTTTGCCTTATAGAAGTGAAAAATTGCGTTTTCTTGTAATCCATTTACAGCGCTCACCGGTGTTAGAGTTTCGTCAGTGGTCCCTTCGTTCCTTCATCTTCAGTTCGGTAGCTAGCCTTTCTTACTTTTCAGTTCCCCCTTTCCGCTAGGACCTTTACTGTCCGCCCCCCTTTCAGCTGGGACGCCAGTGCCTTTCCTAAGTCCCCTCTTTCCGCTCTGGTTCTTTTTTCTTTTGAATCCTGCTCAGTTGCTGGTTTCACTAATTGCCTTCTAACTTGAAGGACGGTGGAGCACTATGAGGAACCCATCCTTGTCGCCAGATTGTTGCGGAAAAGGTATTACCCGAACACGAAGTGAGATCGCATTTTAAGTCTTTATTATGAAATGATACATATCATAGAGAGCTCAATCTCTTAAAGCAAAGTTCTCGAGACTCTCCCCGAGTACACTGGCTTTTCTCATTGTGTGGACATAGTGTATGTTATCAAAAGCTTCCAAGCATGTTTGTGAAATGCAACATGCAAACAGATAATTCCTTTGCTCAATAATCATGTCTTAGCACAGTAAAAAATATATACATAATCAGGTTACTGTTTTCTTTATCTATTCGAAGCTACTTCTGCCTACAACCTTGAAGACAGGACAATTACACTATTCAGCTATTTATAAAAAAACAGAACATCGCATGATTATGCTTTGATTACTCCTTCTCAAGCTAGTTAGTCTTTTACAGCAGTCCTGCAGGAGCCGTTTAAGGCTGCTGTGAAAAAAAAAACTCATTAACCCCTTAGTATCTAGCCAGTAACAAAATTTCTTCCATTCAGTAACCGACAGTGGTGTTGTCAGCAAACTTGAATAGGGCATTGGTGCTGCGCCCTGACGCACGGTCACACATTTAACGCGAATATAGCATGAGGACTAACTATACAGCTGTGTGATGTACTTGTACTGATGAAGATCGCGGTGGAAATACATTTGCAAATCCGAACTGATTGTGTTCGATCCAACTGCACCTGTGTTCATGGTCAGAGGAGGAAGAGAACGGGACTTTTCACTTTTATAAGGCTAAAGCTCTTTAGAACGTGATACATTAGCTGAATTAGGCCATTTGGTCCATCTAGTTTCCAACGCCATTTCGTCATGGCTGATCCATTTAGCCTGTCACCTACAATCTCCTGCCTTCTTGCTATATCTCTTCATGCCCTGATCAATGAAGAATCTATCAACCGCTGCCTTAAATATACATAAGGACCTGGCCTCCACAGCCGCCTGTGACAACAAATTCCACAAATTTCGATGTCTTCCTAAGGAAATTCCTATTCCTCTACAAGGAAGCACTTCTATGCTAGACCCTCCCAACGTAGGTAACTTTCTCTCCAGATCCACTCTTTCGAGTTATTTCAACCCTACCAAGTTTTCAATGTGGTCGCCCCTCATTCTTCGGAATTCCACTCAATCCAAGCACAGAACCGTCAAATGCTCTTCATACGACAAGCCATTCAAACCTGGAATCATTTTCGTGAACTTCCTTTAGCCCCTCTGCAATGTCAGTATATCCTTTATAAGACAAGGTGCTCAAACCAGCTCACAATCCTCCAAGCGAGTCCTAACCAGTGCTTTATGAAGCCTCAACGTGACGTCCTTATGATTATGTTCTGATTCTCTTGAAGTGAATGCTAACATCCCATATGCCTTCCTGAACACCCCCACAACCTGCAAATTATCAGTTTGAGAAACCTGTACAAGGACTTTCAAGTCCTTTTACGTATCCCCTTTTTGATTTTTTCTCCAATTTAGTAAATAGTACATTCTTTTATTTCTTACAACAAAGTGCATGACTATACACTAACCAACACTCTACTGCATCCAGTAATTTTTTGATGACCGCAAACTTTGAAACAAAGCCATCAATTCTGTCACCCAAGTCATTGACATATAACGTAAAAAGAAGCCAGCATAACACTGACACATGTGGAACACCCTTAGGCAACGGCAGCCAAACATAGTAGGCTCCCTTTATTCCCTCTCTTCTCTGCTTTATCTATGCTGGCATCTTTCCAAGAATGCCATCACTCTTAGCTTACAAGCAGAGTCGTGTGTGACACCTTGCCAGAGGACTTCTGAAAATCGAGGTACACAACATCTTTGTCTATCCGGCCTGTTGTTTCTCCGAAAAGTTCCAACAGATGTCTCAGGCATTATTTTTCCTTCAAGTATTCTGAAACTAAACCGTTAACAATCGATTTCAATATCTTCCCAACTACTGAGGCCAGACTAGGTGTCCCATAATTTCCATTCTCCCGCCTCTTTCTGTCTTTTTTAAGATGGAGAAATATTTTCATTTTTCTATTCTACTGGAACCATTCCAGAATCGAGCGATTTTTGAAAGATCTCCCAGAGTAATTCACGGAGGAGATGAAGAAAGTCGTGAAACATCTGATCACATTGAGTGGAGTTTTATGCTTTCTTATGAGGTGACATAAATTATCGCAATCATCAGAAGGTCTAACAAGTATACCATTAAATTGTGAGCGAGGTGCATGAAAGTTAGAAGCCCGTTTATCCAAGAAGCGCAGCTAACATAATTTGCTCAAGTGTCCCAAGTAATAAAGAGTTGCTGATGTGAGTTTTATATCTGCAGGATTGTATTTAAAACGTATTGGTTTATACCGCAATGTTGGGTCCCTTGTAAGAAATGCAAGCTGTCCTGCTTGCAGTCTTTGTGGAAGCGGTTAGGGTCAAAGATGTATTCGCGAGTGCGACAATAAGCAATTGTTATATTTTTCCTTCGATGCTATGATTAAAGCAGTGAAGAAAGCTAATGAAATATTGGCCTTCATAACAAGGGGAATTGAGTACAGGAGCAAAGAGATCCTTCTGCAGTTGTACAGGGCCCAGGTGAGACCACACCTGAAGTACTGTGTTCAGTTTTGGTCTCCAAATTTGAGGACGGACATTCTTGCTATTGAGGGAGTGCAGCGTAGGATCACGAGGTTGATTCCCGGGATGGTGGGACTCTCTTATGTTGAAAGATTGGAGCGACTGGGTTTGTATACACTGGAATTTAGGATGAGAGGGGATCTGATTGAAACATACAAGATTATTAAGGGATTGGACACGCTAGAGGCAGGAAACAAGTTCCCGATGTTGGGGGAGTCCAGAGCCAAAGGCCACAGTTTAAGAATAAGGGGTAGGCCATTTAGAACAGAATTGAGGAAAAACTTTTTTACCCAGAGAGTCGTGGATCTATGGAACGCTCTGCCTCAGAAAACAGTGGAGGCCAATTCTCTGGATGCTTTCAAGAGTTAGATAGAGCTCTTATAGATAGCGGAGCCAAGGGATATGGGCAGAAGGCAGGAACGGGGGTACTGATTGTGGATGATCAGCCATGATCACATTGAATGGTGGTGCAGACTCGAAGGGCCGAATGGCCTCCTCCTGCACCTATTGTCTATTGTCTTAAACGATTAATCTAACCGATGCGTTCTGCCGAGTTAGTGGCGCCAATGGCAGACCATATGACCAAAATCTTGATCCAGTTTTGGAGGAGTCCTTTCAACTTTGGAACATGTACGTATATTTCCCACATTTTAAGCACATGTTTTTTATATCACAATCAAAACAATATGCATTTTAACTAGTCACTAATCGCTTAATCCGCGAATAGATTATAATCACTATAATTAGTACGGAGGCGATTCTAGAATTTTCAGGACTACTAGGCAACTGGGTGTCCTGGTGGGTCACCCTTTGAGAGATAGACAGTGCATTCTGATAAGATAGTGCTTTAGAAATTGAAGAAGAAAAACTCAGTCTATTAAAGAAGAAAGAGGCGTAGTAAGACAAATGCAGCTCCTCCTCCTTTAACAAAGGACACTTTTGAAGGCAATTTTTCCGGTTGATCTGCCACCCTTTAACAATAACGTTCTCGTTTATTTTTCCCCTGCTTAAAGTCACATCCAGCTGTCCACGTAGTAATAACGGTTTCTCTAGGTAAATCAACACATTCTCCATGGTTTTCCCTAGCAAAGCATGACTATATCGGGAACTGGCACTGCTGAAGAAGGAGACATTCCCCTTCTGATAAATTGAGAGTAATTCTTGGGATCGTGACAACGTCATTTTTGAACGCACCAATGTTTATATTTGTTACGAGGAGATCGTCCTGCATTTCTCCCACCATCATTCACTTTCCATTGCAAAGCCTTGGTGGGTCCAAGTTCCTCGTTGAAATGATGGAAGATCACCTCTTCAATTCCACTTTATGTGGTGGCAATTCAGAGAGTTCGACCGAATCAAGGAATTCTTCTCCTTCACTTACGGCATTGAAGGAATAGTATTCATTCATGATTCCAGGGAACCGTCTAATGCATGTGAATTTATTTTTCGCATCATTTCATTGAGATGAACCAAGTTATAGTCCCTCAAGAACAGTTCTGCAGGATTTTCGAATGACTGGCAGATGAAATCAATGCATTCTTCCATAGTTTTTGCTGCAGAATCATATCTTCAGGTAATTCGGTTTCATCGTTTTCATTTTTCTCAATCTTGTCTTCTCCAACATCCAATAAGAGTTCAGAATATCGTCCTTCTCCCTCGCTCAATCGCATGTTTCCCTTCAACTAAAACCTGATGACGATTCTTCATAAGTAAGATTTTTTTATGCATGAATTCTCCACATCAACATCATTTCCGCGTTTTGACAACTGCGAGAAACTGACGGATATCACCACACAAATGGTTAAAATACCCCCGAAAGGCCTCATTTTTGCTGCATACATCACAAAGAGTCCGGTGAATGACTTCAAAGCTGTCCCTCCTAATCATGGGGCATTCATCCAAGACAATAAGCTTCGGATTTTGGAGTAAAATTGCAGAATTGGTGTTTTTAACGATGTTACAAAGGGTAGCTGCATTGACTTTGAGGGGTATTTTGAATCTTGAATGGGCTGTCCTACCACCAAGTATCAATGTTGCTGCAATATCTGATGATGCTACAGCAATAGCAACACCTCCATCTCCCCTAACCTTCGCGAGGGTCAAGTGGGTGATAAATGTCTTGCCCGTTGCTCCTGGTGCATCAGTTAAAATCATTGAAGACAGATTCCTTTCCACGCAGTCGCAAGCATATTCATATACTTTTCTTTCCTCATTGTTGAATAGTAGCTCCTTCTGCGAATCAAATTCAAGCTGTGCGTTTCTGTCGCATTGCGGCTCACGCAATAATTACAAATTGCCAGCACTTTGAGTAATTCTATCATTTCTTTGTGTTGGCAAGTTATATTCTTCAACTGGAACGCGGGCGTCATGGACCGGACCATAACAGTGGCACGTCATGCCTTGACTAATCAAGAATCTATCAACCTCGTCCTTTCATATGCCTAAGTATTTGGCCTGTTGCAACGAATTCGACAAATTCCACTCTATGACTAAGTAATTATTATTGAAGATTAACAAAAAAGGATACATTAAGTCAGTGTGTTATTATGTACAATAAAGAATTAAATTAGCAAATAACTGTTTAACACAGCTAAGCAATATATCAATAATAAGAAGAAAAATAATGTTGAGAATATTTTAAGCACTGTGTCAATAATAAGAAGAAAAAATAAAGTGTTAAGAATATTTTTTGAAAGAAGAAGGGTAAAAAAGGACACTACCAACTGAACAAAAAAAAATTTAAAAAAAACATTGGGAGCACAACCCCGGAGCTATACATCATACAAGCTTCCATTAAAAAAACACATCAATCCTCCAACCAATTCCGTTTAAAGAAAAATCGGAAGGAAACCATATTAATTAACTGAAATCAGATGATAGTAGCGTGCGAATGAACCCCACCTATTCTCAAAATCAAATCGAGGATCAAAAGTTCGACTTCTGATTTTCGCTGATTTTCTAAGACATAACATCACCTGAGAAAACCATTGTATCAAAGTAGGAGCAGAAACATCTTTCTATTTCAAAAAAATAGCCTTTCTGGCCAATCATGTAACAAATGAAATTACATGTTGGTCTGATGGAGAAATACCATGAATATATTGAGAGATTATACCCTACAAAATGTCAATTTATTGGGTTGTAAATTAGTTTTTAAAACTTAAAATTAACATTAAACTTAAATTTCAGTACAGAACATGACTAAAGCATATGTGTCAATGTGGCTGTCTCGGATTTACATCCGTCACACTAACTATCAACATTAGGAAACACTTCAAACAGTCTCTCCTTCGTCAAATAGTAACGATGTGCAATTGCAAATTGAATTAAAGAGTGACTGGAACAAATCGAAGAAGAGTTAACCAACTTCAAAATCCACAACCAGTCTTCTGTTATCAGGGTGATGTTAAGTCTCTCCCAATTTTGCTTAATCTAAAGTGAAGGGTAGTTGTGCTTTTGTAACAATAAACTATAAATTTCCCCAATAAAATCAACTAAAGGATCCATTTTTGAAATGATATCGAACAGGTCAGAATCCTGTATATATGGAAGATTACTTAAGTATTTCTATAACAAGTGTCTGACCTGAAGATATTGCAGGAAATCTCAATACGAGAGACAGTATTTATTTAATAATTTCTCAAAAGACATCAATCGCGCATCTCGGAACAGATGCGTGAAGGAATAAACTCCTTTATTCCTCCACAGAAGAAAGGTAGAATCACTTAATGGTTTAAATAAATAATTTCGATACATTAAACTAAAAAGTTTAAATTTCTTGAGATTCAAAAAATTACGAAACTGGAACCAAATTCGTAATGACTGCTTAATCGCAGGATATAAATGTAAATTAGTCATTTTGGCCAGTTGTACAGGTACAGAAGCTCCTAATAATGAGGTTAAGTGAAATTGTTTCACAGCATTCAATTCTAAATCAGCCCCAGGTGGTCGTTCATTTCTATCAGCCCAATAAAACCAAAAACACATATAACGTATATTAACAGCACTATAATACATTCTTAAATAAGGAAAAACAAGACCTCCCTCTTTTTAAAAAAAATTTGTAAATTATATTTACCAATTCTTTGTGTTTTATTATTCCAAACAAAAGATGAAATAATAGAGTCAACCTTATTGGAAATACTCTTAGTTAATAAAATAGGGATATTTTGATATACGTATAAAAATTTCGGTAAAATCGTCGTTTTAAGGGCATGAATTCGGCCTGCTAACGAAATCTTAAATGTATTCCATCTACGAAATAATTGCTTCATAAAATCCACTAAAGGAACCAAATTAGCTTTATAAAGGTCTTTATGGTTTTTAGTAATAATAATAGCTAAATATTTAAATGAGTCCGTAACTCTAAAAGGAAAGTCATCATATATAGAAGCAGAATCGTTTAATACACTTTTATGAAAGTTTAAATTATATCCCGAGAACTTTCCAAAATCTTTTAATAGTTTCAAGAAACTAGGAATTGAATCTTCAGGATTCGAAATGTAAACTAGAGATCGTCAGCATAAAGGGAGATCTTTATGAGAATTCCATGAGTATTGCTATGATCAACATTGAATATAGAATGGAGACGGGTTTTTTTATAACAAATAAGACATTTAGTAAACGGTGCTAAAAGAAAAAAAACCCAAAAGTAAACAATCGACTAACATAACCGGAAGTCAGCTGTGATACGGCAGCTCGAACAGTTCTTAAAGTGAGAAATGAGAACACAGTTCTTGAAAGTAGTATTGCAAAATGTCCAAAATGATTTACAATCAGTTAGAAGAGACTTTCCTTGAAGTAATTAAATCCTCTTTCGCGACGTCACTGCTGATCCCAGCCGAAGTATACTTTCTCCGAAGGATTTACGATGAAGAAAATAAAACGGCTTAAAAACACTGACCTTTCCTTGGCTAAACTCTGCGTCCAGCTCCGTCTGTTTTCACAATGCAGAAACTATCTCGGACACAAGTTACTAACTCCTCGTACGAAGATTAAATAAAGGTCGAACCTGTTTTACTGCCGTCGTCAACTTTCCTCGATCCTCCACCTTCCCGAGCTTCGATAAATCTTCACTCTCCGACTGGACTTTCACTGGCAGTATTGTAAAAAAATCTGCCGGCAATAATCTTTGAGACTTATGACAGAAAGTAAAACTCCACTTTAAATCAGAACTGTGTCATACCATCGAATATGCAGCAGAACAGAGTCACTGAACGAATTCAACCACGAACTGTCCCGCGTCACAGGGAGGGGTTCTTCTTTTATACCCTGTTGAAAAAAAACCTATCACATGACCTCTAACTGGCGGGAAAATTACGTCACTCCACCATCACAAAACCTTTACATCATTGTCATGTGACCGGCACAAGATAACCACGGGTACGTAACAATATCTTCAGCTTCAAGAAGTGCAATAGCCAAAGGTTCCAGTACCAATTTAAATAGCAAAGGGCTTAACAGACATCCTTATCTCGTATCCCGTGAAAGACGCAAAAAGGAGATCTGTAATTATTAATAATAACAGTAGCAATAGGGCTTTTATATATCATTCTAATCCAGTGGTTAAAATTAATAACAAAGCCGAATTTCGCTAAAACATTAATTGTAGGTAGAAAATTCCCCAGCCTATTAGCCATTATTTTTGAAAGAATTTTAGCATCTGCATTTAATAATGAAATAGGTCTATATGAAGCACAGTCAGTGGAGTCTTTATATTTCTTAACAATTAAAGAAATAGAAGCTTCATAAAATGTGGGAGGTATCACTCCTATCAAAAAAGAATCTTTAAGCATTTCCAACATATACAAAAAGAGCAAGTTTTCAAAATTTTATAAAATCCTATAGAATAACCATCCAGTACAGGAGCTTTACCAGATGGCATTGAAAAAATAGCTTTCTGACTTTAGCTTTCAGTAATAGGAGCATCAAGAGTTTGTTGATCTTCAACAGAAATTCTACGATTGCATTTGCTTCCTCAACGACTCTGTCTGCAGTTTAACAGTTGGGGGAATGGGGTGTGTCCACGCAAGGACTCCCATGATTGAATAGCGGAGCAGTCTCGATGGGCCAGATGCCTAATTCTGCTGTTATTTCTCATGGTCTTATTATTTATCTAGCAAGGTTCATAACCACACTCCTCCTGACAGTGTATTCTATCTGCCACTTCTTTGCCCATTCTCTCCGGCTATCTAAGTCCTTCTGTAGCTTCTCTACTTTTTCGAAACTACCTGCCCTTCACCTACTTTTCTATCGTCTGCAAACTTTGCGAAAGGGCCATCAAATCCGTCTGAAATATAATGAAAAAGATCCATGTGGAACACGAGTTAGCCAAGTAGAAAAGGCTCACTTTATTCTTACTCTTTGCCTTCTGTCACGGCTTTACCCATAGTAGTGCCCTTCTGATAAAGGTATGGGCTCTTAACTTGTTAAGCAGCATCATGTGCAGCACTTTCTAGAATGCCTTTCAAAAACCCAAGTACAGAACACTCTCTAATTCTCCTTTGTGTATCCGGCTTGTTATGTCTTCAAAGCATTCCAGCTGATTTCTCAGTCATGATTTTCCCTTGCGGAATCCATGTTGACGATAACCTAATTCATCATTGGGCCACAAATATCCCAAACACACATTCTTAACAATCGACTCCAACATCTTCCCAACAGCTGACGTCAGACTTTCTGCCCTGTGAATTCCATTCATCAGCCGCTCTCCCTTCTTGGAAAGTGAAATGAAATTATCCATTTCCTGTTCTACCAAAGCCATTTCTACATCTCGTGATTCTTGAAAAATCATCGCGAATGCATACACAATCGCTACAGTCCCCTCTTTCAGAACCCTGGTCTATACACCTTCTGGTCAAAGTGACGTATCTACCTTCAGACCTTTATGTATCCCAAGAATATTCTCCCGATTAATTACAACTTCATATATTTCTGATCCTTGGCACTTTGGATCTTCCCGCACGTTTCTAGTGTCTTCCACAGTGAAGACTTTCAAACTACTGCTACAGTTCGTCCGACATTTCGTTGTCTCCCAGCACTACTTCCCTAGCATCCTTTTCCAGTAGTCTGATATACGATCTCGCTTCTCATTGAAACTTTATATATCTGAAGGAACATATGGTATCCTCTTTAATCATACTGGCTTGCGTACGGATTAAATCTTTTCCGTCTTAATGACTTTTTATTCGTCGTACGACGGTTTTACTACAATAGACAATAAACAATCGACAATAGGTGCAGAAGTAGACCATTCGGCCCTTCGAGCCTGCACCGCCATTTTGAGATCATGGCTGATCATCTACTATCAATACCCGGTCCCTGCCTTGTCCCCATATCCCTTGATTCCCATATCCATAAGATACCTATCTAGCTCCTTCTTGAAAGCATCCAGAGTATTGGCCTCCACTGCCTTCCGAGGCAGTGCATTCCAGACCCCCACAACTCTCTGGGAGAAGAAGTTTTTCCTTAACTCTGTCCTAAATGACCTACCCCTTATTCTCAAACCATGCCCTCTCCTAGCATCTGGAACATATTTCCTGCCTCTATCTTGTCCAATCCCTTAACAATCGTATTTGTTGCAATCAGATCCCCTCTTAATCTCCTTAATTCCAGCGTGTACAAGCCCAGTCTCTCTAACCTCTCTGCATAAGACAGTCCTGACATCCTAGGAATTAACCTTCCCAATCTGCTAACGTCCCGAGAATATTTACTCTAATATATGCCCTTTCTGCGGTTTATACTGGCATTGACTTGTTATCCGCGATTGGACCAGCTTGCTATGAGAATATGTCTTCCATTTTCGGGGTGTATTTATCTTGTGTCTTCAGAATTGCTTCCAGAGTTTCCAGCCATTCCTTCTCTGCCTTCATTTCTTCCATCTCCTGGCCAACTCCCTTCTCATGCCTTTGTAATTCAATTTACTGCAGTGTAATACTGGCAAACCTAACTTTTGCTTAACCTCAAACAGAGTGAATACTAGCATATTATGATCACTTTCGCCGAAGGGTTCTTTTACCTTAATCTCTCTAATCAATTTTCGTTCATTACGCAACACACAATTCTGAATAGCTGGGCGTCTACAAACATGAGTTGCTCTGAAAAGCCATCTTTCAGGTATTCTGTCTCTTGGGATCCAACACCAATCTCATTTCACTAATCTACTTCCATATTGAAGACTCCCATTAGCGTTGTAACATTCCCATTTAGACGTGTAATTTTTAGCCCTCATCCTTCCTGCTTTTTGTAGGTCTGAAAATCGGATCAGGGTCTTTTTATCCCTGTCCTTCCTGAGCTCTCCCCTCAACAATTCAGCACCTTCCGACATTACGTCACCTCTTTTTAATGATGTGATTTCATATTTTATTCTTAGCGACACGCCACCACCTTCGTCAGTCCTTTCATTGAAATGTGTATTCTGGATGTTAAGCTCCCAGGTGTAAACTTCTTGGAGTCACGATTTAACGATGCTCACAACATCATAACTGCCAATCTCTAACTGTGCTTAAAGTTCATCTATCTTATTCCATACACTACGTGCATTCAAACATTACATCTTCCGTACTGACTACACCTATTAGATTTTGTCTGTGTGTTACATTGTAACAATCCGTTAATTGTAATTTCTCTATTATTAGTCTCTCATTGCGAGGAGCCTCACTACCCACTGTCTCTGTTTGCAAATCAAGTACCTCATGCTCAGCAACATCACTTGTTCTCATCAACTGTTAAGTTAATTTAACTCATTAAAAACAATTAAATTTCCTTTAGTATTATAAGAGTCGTGAATGAATGCACCAACTGTTAAAAAAATCATTTGAGAGTGATAATACGGTTTTAACATTTTTTCCCGATTAATTTTCCATATCAGCATCTTAAATGTTGTATAATACATAAGGAATGTCTGACAATCTCTTTTGAAAAGTTGAACGAAAGATAAAAGAAAATGTTGTTGTTATTCCCTCGATGGGCGATTTCCATTGCGTTTTGACACAACGTACATAAGAATTTCAGTTAATTGTTTATTCACTGGGCTGTCTCTGATTTGACTAATAAGTATGTTTCTTTCTTCTTCCGGAGGTTCCTTATGGCTGGTTTCTTTGTCAACTGTAGCAACCGAGTTAGCACTGATACTGATGTAGTTCCAGCAATTTACCTTGCCGGGCCTTCCAAAGCGTGAATATATATATTGTTTTAAAAGTCTGAATTGGTATCAATGTCAAAAACTGGAGCTTTATAGCAGCGAGATAAAGACTTCACCGTCACCACGACACGTTCACAAGCAGTCCGGTTTATGCGCGAACCATAGTTGGAGTCATAGAAAGATGTAGCACAGCCACAGACCGTTCAGCCCATCTATCCATGCAGAAACCATATAAACTACGTACTCCCATCCACCCGTACGGGAACTATAGTTCTTTAACATCATCATGTAACAAATGAGATCTCATTTTCAATATTATTTTCTAAATATCTTTTCAATTGCAACAATAACCAGAGAAAATATGACTATCCCGTTTTCCCTGTTGGATTTTTTTTCTCTTCTTTATTTTAAAGATGCGCATTCCTAGACTCACATGTGCAACGTAAGAAGAAACATCTATTTGGGCCCATTATATTCCCACTATCAATGCTCCAGTCAACTTTACCGGCTACAAAACAGGATCTATTCGAGATGGCTGCGTCGATCAGCATTCCTCTGTTAAATATACCGTGGACTGCGGAATCCCGGTGGCAACGGCTGGAAATTTGCCGACTCAGCTGTTACTCAGATCCTCCCTGGAATCCGAAGAATCGTTTCCCATTCAGTCATTAAAACATTCTTTGCATACAAAACTAGTAAAATTAATCGCATTTTTTGCCTTTGAAATTATCTTTTTTCTTGCAGTTAATTTGACGACTATTGTGATCCTGTGTCGTGGGAAATGCGGACTCTCCAAATGCATCACCCGTTACCTGGTGGCGATGGCATCAGCTGATTTAATGGGCCTTATCAATGGCGGATCAATCATATTTACGTTTTTGCGAGATTTTTCTTCATCAGTCATATTTGTGCTACGTCAGCTCTCTTCAGGCTCGCAGCCATGGAATGTGCCTGTCTGGGGTGCATTTCACATTTGATTGATATATTGCAATTTGTAGCCAAAACTGCAGAAACGATTTTGCACCAAAAGGACAGTTACAATGGTCGTGGTGATTGTGAGTATGAGGAGTTGTTTAAATGTTCTCCAATTAACTTCGTAATAGATCATTCTGCGTGTATTATGAGCGTTCCAGGGCGCTGTACTGGTAGAGTAGGTTACTTTACTTCACCAGTGTGGAAAGCTTACCAGGTGCTTAATAGTATCATTACCCCTTAATTGTCGTTTGGATTAATTCTATTATTCAATGTGTTAACAGTCAGTCATATTTTTGCAGCAAACAGAGGACTCCGGAGCAGCAATGACAATAAAAAGGATTCAGAGATGGAGAACCGGAGAAAGTCAATGATTTTGCTGTTCAGCCAATTTCACTTTATTGCGGACCCCTTTTATAGTCTCCATTATAACCTGGCAGGCTCGAATTTACTTTTATACAGACAGATGTCTGATGTTGCTGGTGTGATATTTACATTGGCAGAACTACATTTAAATCACTGGATGAATAATGGATTCTAAGCCAACGAACAGGGTGATACTAGTCTGATTCTTACGTTGGTAGATGTATATACTAATCGACTGATCACCGATCCACTAAACATACGCGTATGCATTTGAGAGTCCGGATATAAGAATCCGATCTCCCTTGTACGAGGCTCAAGAAATTAGGAAACACACTATCCGCGGAAAACGGGAAATATACATTAGAAGAGAATGAATCCTTAATCTGACACGTCAATTGCCCTGTCTTATTGTCTTAACGTATCAAAAATGCAAATTCAACGTCACCCTCACAACAGAACATCGCTTTATCTTTCGGGTGATACGATGATTTATCTTATCCATATGGTTTCATTCCAGGATGTTCGCGAAGCCAGCGGCAAGCTGGACGTCCATGATCACGAAGAAGGGAAATGTGCAGATTCTGGAAATCAACACACAAATTGCTGGATGAACTCAGCAGGCCCTGCTGCATCTCTGGAAAGGAATCCTGCTGTAGGTGTCTCAGCGCCAAACGAGGTCTGTACTCTTTTCAGTGATACTGCCTGGCCTGCTGATTTCCTGCAACATTCGTGCGTGTGTTGTCCAAAATCACACTGCGGTGGCGTTCAATTTCTGTTTATGTTTTTTAGAGCTTAAGGGT
Source organism: Hypanus sabinus (assembly GCF_030144855.1). Classification (NCBI taxonomy): domain Eukaryota; kingdom Metazoa; phylum Chordata; class Chondrichthyes; order Myliobatiformes; family Dasyatidae; genus Hypanus; species Hypanus sabinus. The sequence continues at coordinate 26,304 of NW_026779618.1, forward strand.
TTTAATAATGACTCGGTATTTCTTCGCAATGTGAAAGTGTTCAAGTACATTCCCCTACGAGAATGTGTTTTTTATCCCTCCGTGATGCTCTTTGTTTCGTGCAACAGGTTAACGTTAATCCTTCTGTGAGTCCGTTATGAAGGAGGAAATCTTGGTGAAGGTCATTGAAATAAAGTTGCAGCAATAGTCTTATAATGAATCCTCCGCAACAAGAAGGAGTTTATGTTCAGGCGGGAGTGTTTCCCCCTGCCGCTTCATACTGTTCTCTCATTTAGTACGAACTCGTACGGTCTCTCCCTTTCAAACTGGGTCTCCACATTTCCTCTCAGACTGCAGATGACTCCATGTTAATGCTTATTTTCTCTTTGCAAATTCGTGGATAACTTCGCAGGCGGTGGTAGCACTTCGGTCTCAGTTTACCAGCCTCTTTACTGTTAATCGACCAAGATCCATTGCTGAATTGCAGAATTTCTCCACCCGCCATTTCTATTCTTTCTTTCGGCAATGTTTTTGTTCTGTTATATTTAACTTAAACAAAGTAGAAATTAAAATGAAACGAAAAGCCGATAACCCAGAAGATTTATTGCAACATTTTAGATGTTTTGTCCTGTTCTTACAGCCATTACCGGACGACTGCTTTTCATTTTAATTTTATGAAAATGTAAGACGTATTACTCGGCTATTTTATGATTGCTGCTGAAATGGAATTATTGCATTGCTTTCGAAAACTGTTTTACTAAGATCAAAGAATAAATCATCCACTCATTTGTTTGTGCAGAATCCTCATATTGTGCTCATCTATCTATGATGATATTTATCTCATACCCCTAGCACCGCTAATGCCCTCGTTTTTTATTAATACTGACTGATTTCCTGCGTAGCAGTGAGGTTCTCCATCTCGCTCTGCCCATAACATAGCGCACACATATAGAATAAGTCTTAATTGCTGCTTCGGTAACATTGCACAGTTGACCAATCACTGTTAACCGCATTAATCAGTCACGGTTGTCAGCCGTAAGTTGAACTCCCGAGCCATCGGGACCGGTTGACCATTCTTAGTCTGGCCTCTACCTTTGGCAACTTCTGCATGGGTAACCTCATCAAGAGTCAAGGCACAAGGTCTTGAATCAAGGCAACAAAAATCTCCGAGCCCTTGAAGCATGCAAGACTCCAAACCCTACGTTAAGTGTGAAGTCCGCTTGAAGTATTTTTTTCCACAACATATAAAGTAGCTTGATACCTCTTTAGCTGCTTTATAAATCGATCATGTAAAATTCCTCCTCCACGATATACTCTCCTTTGATTATTACATCATCATCGTCATACAGACATCCAATTTCCTACTTTCCGCTACATTAACGCAATACTGTTAGACTATAAATAACGCTCACCCATACCCCCTTAGACAGATATAACCTTATGTATTGAAGTTTAAATGAATACACCAAATTCCCCAGACCTTGTCTCAGTACCTCTTCAATAAAAGATCTTTTTGATCGTAATTTTGACCTCACTTTCTAAGCCTGCTGGAGTCAAAACTACATTCTTTCAAATGCTCACGCATGGCGATCATTATGACATCCTCCTCAGACACCTATGGCAACAAATTCCAGAAGTTCCGTTCTCTTGCTAACGAAATTCCTTTCCATCTCCGTTCTAATACGACGGACCTCTATCTTAGACTCTCCCACCACAACTAACCACACTATCGAAGCCTTTTAACATTAGATAGATTTCAATGACGTCACCCCTCATTTTTCTGATATCTAGTGAATACAGGCCAAAGGCCAGCAAACTCTCTTCATATGAAAAGCCGTTCAATCTTGTAATCATTTTCGTGTCCTTTAAACTCTCTCCAGAGTTGGCACATTCGTTCTAAAGGGCAGGAAACGACTCACAATACTGCAAGCGAGTCCTCCCCATACTTTATTAAGTCTCAAAATTACACCCTTGCTTTTAAATGTAATTTTTCTTGAACAGAATACTGAAATCGCATTTGCTTCCCTCACCACCAAATAAGTCTGCAAATGATCAGTTTGGGGATCCTGCACAACTCCCAAGTACTTTTGTACCTCTCTAGTTTGAATTTGCTCTGCATTTAGAAACCAGACTAACCTTTTATTTCTTCTACCAAAGTGTATGACCTTACCTTTCCCGACGTCATCTGACAGATCTCTGCCCATTCTATTATTCGTTTTAAGTTATTCTGTAAGCCTCTCCACTCATTGAAGCCATCGTATCTTCCGCGAACTTTGCAACCAAGCCACCAGTTTCGTCATTGATATTTAACGTTAAAAGAAGCGAACCGACCGCAGACCGTGTCGGACATCAGTTGTTACCGGCAGCCAATCAGAAAACTCTCCCTTTATTTCAAAATTTTGTCTTGCCAATTAGCCTCTGTTTTTTCCATGCCTGTATCTTTTCTGCAATAGCATAAGTTCTTAACTTGTTAAGCAGCCTCATGTGTGGCACCTTCTAAAATGCCTTTAGAAAATCGAAGAAGACTAAGTCCATTAATACGCCTTTGTCTGTCCAGCCCGCAGTGTCTTCAAAGAATTCCAACAGATCTGTCAGGCGTGATTTTCCCATGCTAACTACTGCTTATTTCATCACGTTCCTCCATGTACCCCGAAACCACATCTTTAACAATTAATTCCAACATATTCCCAATCACTGAGATCAAACTAATTGGCCCATAATTTCCTTTCTTCTGCCTCTCGCTCTTCTTGATGAGTGAAATGATCTTTGCTCATTTTCACTACCGGTCAACGCTTCAATAATCTGCTGATTCTTGAACGATTATTACTAAAGCCCCCACAAGATCTTCGGCCAAGTCTTTCGGAACTCGGGGCATAACATCGTCAGGTCGCTTATCTACCTTCAGACTCCCAAGAAACGTCACGCTAATGATGGCAACTTCACACACTTAACCCCTGACACCCTGGATCTTCTGGCACACTCCTTGTGTAAAATGATGTAAAAGACTTTTTACTTTCGTCCGCCATTTGCATGTCTCCTATTAGTATCTCTGTAGCATCCTTTTCCAACAGTCCAATATCGTCCAATATCCACTTTCACGTGTCTCTTAAACTTTATGTATCTGAGGAAACTTTCATATCTGAAACTGGTATCCTCTTTCATACTATTGGTCGCTTCCTTTCGTATTTTCCTTTACCTTCATAACATTTTAGTTGCCTTCTGTCAGATTTTAATAGCATCCTAATACCATAACTTCTCACCTTTTTCATTAATAATATGCCGTCTTTTCGGTGTTTATGATGGCTTTTACCTCTCATGTTATCCACGGTTATGTCTGCTTGCCATTAGAATACTTCTTCTTTCGGATGTCTATATGCTGAATTGCCTTCAAAATTTCGAGACGTTGTTTCTCTGCCATCATCTCTGTCAGTGTTCTTTTCCAATCAATTTTGGCCAACTCCTCTCTCATGCCTCCACAATTCCCTTTGCTCCAGTGCAATACCGACAGATTGACTTAAGTTTCTGCTTCTCAAACATCTATCTGAATTCTATCATATATTGATCAATTTCCTCGAAGTTCTCTTTCACCATTAGTTCCGTAAAGAATTCCTGTTCATTGAACAATGGCCAATCGAGAATAGCTGGTCCCCTAGTGGGCTCAAACACGAACTGCTTTAAAAAGGCCATCTTGAGACATTCTAGAAATTTCCCTTCTTGGGATCCAGCACAACTTAATTTTCCCGATCACCCTCCGTATGGAAATCCCTGATGACGATTGTAACATTCTCCTGTTGGCATGTATTTTTTTTGACCTTTTGTAATTTGTAGACCTCATCCTGACTACTGTTTGGCGGTCAGTATATCACACTTTTTGCCCTTGCATTTCCTTCGCTCTACCCGCCACGAATCAACACCTTACAAACCTATGTCACCTCTTTGTAAGGATTTTATTTCATTTTTTTATCAATAGTGCCACGTCCTCCTTCCGCCTATACATTCGATACAACGTGGACGTTAAGCTCTCAGCTACAATTTTCTTTCAGTTGCGGTTTAGTGACACACACAACTTCATACCTGTCAATGCGTAACTGTGCCTCAAGTTCAACTACCTTCTTTCGGACATTCAAACAAAGCTCCTTCACTCCTGCATTCCCTGGTTTCTACTTTGTCCACCACTTACATTGCACTTCATCCTGTTGACTGCCATTTTGCCGTATCATCCGTCTCTCCTTGCTGGAAATCTCACTATACACTGCCTTTGTTTGGAAACCAAATACCTCATGCTCAGTACTATCACTCTTATTCTCAACCACCTCAAAACTAGTCAACATAATATTATAAGTGAATTAAATTTCCTTTATAAGTCTAAGCAACTAAATAAGTAAAAATAAGCAACAAATCTTGTGTCTTAGAGAAGGAATGTCTAACGTTCTCTTTTTAAAGCGTAAACAATAATAAATATATATATATATATATATATATATATATATATATATATATATATATATATATATATATATATATATATATATATATATATATATATATATATATACTGTTGTGATTTTCTTGATGAACGATTTTCATTATGCTGCGGCACAATGTCTAGAAATAGCTCACATTAATTATTTGCTCACTGGGCTGTCTCTAATGTAACTAATGAGCAGATGAGTTTAGTCAGGGGATTGTCGCATCATCTCCTTTATAAATGCGTTGAAAGCTGCCAACAGCAGTTTTCGGTAATAGGAAAAGAATAAACTGCGCGTCACGGCACACTGAAAATGGAATTTCCAGTAATCTACTACATAGAGTGTGTCTATTATCCTGCACTGACTGCGATTGGTGTCCCCAGTAAGTAAATGCGCTCTGTGTGCAATATTCGTCGTAAAATGCATTGCACTATGTGTATTTACTAAGTGTATTTAACGAGGGATTTCGATCTAATCAGGTTTGAAGCATATGCTTTTCTTTTCACTCAGGCCGTACAGTTCTTTCTTTGCTGTTATTTATATTTTGTGAACTGCAATATCTGATCTTGTTCCAGCATTTTCCGTTGCCCGACCTTCCAAACCATTAATGGTTTTTATCCTTCTAAGTCTCAGCCTACTCACATCGACCTGCGTTCTACTCCCGGGACCATAGTTCTTTTACACCATATTGCAGCAATAACCAAAGAAAATATGCCTGTCCAGTTTTCGCTTTTAGACATTTCTCTGGTCTTAATTTTAATCCTGCAGGTTCCTAGTTTAACATGTGTTACATCAGAGGAAACAGTCTGTCGAGGCCCACTATATTCCAACTATGAATGTTCCATTCAGTTTCATCTGCTACGATGCTGGAGTTATCAGAGACTGCTACATCGATCAGCAACCCGCTGTTCAGATGCACTGGACTGCGGAATCCCATTGTATACTGCTGGAAATTTGCCGACTCATCTGTTACTCCGATACCCACTTGACCTGAGCCATCTGAGTGCAAACCAAGACGAACTGTATAAATACTTCGTGAGTCGAAGTCAGTTCATACAGGGATGGAATCAGAAGGATAGTTTCCCTTCCGTCTGTAAAAAATTCTGAATTTGTGCTCTCGAAACTAACTCTTAACTTCTTCCTCGTAGTTAATTTAATGGCGATTGTTATCCTTTGTCGTGCAAAATGCGGACTCTCCAAATGCATCACCCGTTACCTGGTGGCGATGGCAACAGCTGATTTACTGGGTGTTATCATTGGCGTTATATTCGAGCGGATCAATAATATTTATGTTTTTGCCAGCATTTTGCTCATCACTCCGACTTGCGCTGTGACGCTTGTGCTTCGGCTCGCAGTCATGGACTGTTCTGTCTGGCTGACGGTGGCTTTTACATTTGATCGATGTGTTGCAATTTGTACTCAAAAGCTGCGTGAACGATTTTGCACCGATAGGACAGCCGCTATAATGGTAGCGATTGTGGGCATAGGGAGTTGTTTAAGGTGTGTTCCATTTTACTTTTCAGTAGATCCTTTCGCGATTATTAACAACGTTCCATGGCGCTGTATTGCCAGGGCAGATTACTTCACTTCACCGGTGTGGAAAGCTTACCAGTTGTTTAATAGCATCATCACCCCTTTACTGCCAATCGGTTTAATTTTATTGTTCAATGCGTTAACAGTCAGACATATTATTGCTGCAAACAGAGTCCGCCGAGGACTCCGGAGCAGCAATGACAATAAGAAGGATTCCGAGGTGGAGAACAGGAGAAAGTCAATGATTTTGCTGTTCGCTCTGTCAGCCAATTTCATTTTATTGTGGGTCCCCTTTATAGTCTCCATTATGGCCTGGCAGGCTCAAAATTACTTTTATACAGACAGATATCTCAATTCTCCGTCGTTTATCCTGCAAGAGTTTGGGTTCATGTTGCAATTTATCTGCACCTGCACCAACACGTGTATCTACACACTGTCCCAGAGGAAATTCAGGGAAGAGATTAAGACAGCAGTGAAACAATTGGTCACATTGAATGGACGACTTCGTAGGTAAAACTTAGGTTCCATTGAATGTGTTGTTATGAGGTCACATACATGTTCCACAATCACCAGCGGATCTGATAACTCTGTCAAAGATCTCCGTAGCCAGGTGCCTGTGCCTTAGAAGCTCGTTTTCAAACAACAGCAACAATCTTAATTTCCTCAAATATGCCAATGAAGAAAGAGTTGCTGATGTGATATTTACATTGTCAGAATTACATTTAAATCATTGGATTATTACCGGATTCTTGGCCAACGAACAGGGTGATGCTGGTGTGATTGTTATTGGTTAGAATTATATACTAATTGACTGACCATCCATCCACTGAACCCTAGCGTGCGCCCTCTGGTAGTCCGGATATGAGAATCGGATCTCCGTTATCCAGGTTCCAGAACTGAAGAAACACTCCATTCTCTGAAAAATGTAGAAACCCTGGTTTGACAAGTAAATTGTCTTAACTTGCAATCTTAATGTCTCAAAAATGTAACCTCGACGTCGCCCTCAAAATGCAACATCGCTCTATAGTTCGGGTGATCGAATGATTTATCTAATCGATATGGTTTCATTCTACGAAGGTTCGCTGGGACAAAGGCAAGCTACATGTCCAAGATCATGAAGAAGTGAATCGAAGCAGATGCTGGAAATTCAAGCAACACACACAAAATGCTGGAGGAACTCATCAGGCCAGGCAGCATCTATATAAAGGGACTCCTACAGGAGGGTCTCGGGCCAAACCTACGACTGTCTTCTTTTCAGTGATGCCGCCTGTCCTACTGAGTTCCTTCAGCATTGTGTGCGTGTGTGTTTTCCAATATCAAGCAACCGTCCAATTTGTACACATGTTTCCGAGAGGTTAAGGATGTTCATAATGATTCAGGGTTCCTTCACAGTGTCAATGTGTTCCAGTACTTTCCCGGACAGAATGTCTAGAGTTTCTTGCTTTGATTAAAAATATCTTGGCAGTGAAAACAAGGTTTTTTTTTATCAATACATGATGCTCTTTGCTTCGTGAAACACGTTGGTCTTATTCCATTTCTGAGTCCCTTATGAAGTAGGAAATCTTGGCGAATATAATAGGAATAAACGGTCATTACAACAGTCATGTAATGAAACCGACAAGAAGCAGTTTATGTTCAGGTGGAAGTATTACACCCTGCCGCTTTATACTGCATAATGTTTAGCACGAACATGTGTGGTCTCTTCGTGTGAAACTGGGACTCCATTTTTAACATTTCTTCTCAGACTGCAAATGACCTTAATGAGTCCATCTTATCGCTTATTTTCCCGTTTCAAATTTGTGGAAGCTTTTGCAAGCAGCTATAACATTTTTATCTCACTTCACCACCTTCTTTTACTTTTTATTGAACAATATCTATTGCTGAATTGAGAAAGTTCTCCGGCCGACATTTATATTTCTTTTTTGGCAACATTATTATTCAGGGATATTTAACTTAAAAAGGAGGTTAAAATGCAACGTAAAGGTACATGTGGTGCGTTAACTTAGAATATTTAACATTGCAACATTGTAGAATATTTGCTCTGTTCTCACAGCCACTACCGGACAACTTCTTTTCTTTTTTAAGACGTATTATTTGGCTATGTTATTCTAATTGTTTAAATCTCAACTGTATATCTTTCAAATTCATACGCAATCATTATATCGCCTCATTTATTGTGTGGACAATCCTCATATTGTGCTCATCTGTCTCTGATGGCGTTTATCTTAGAATCGGTAATACTCCATTTTACCACGATACCGACTGACTTACTGCGTTACACCGCTGGCGTAGCAGCGAGGTCCTCCGTATCGCTCTGTCCATACCGTGGCACAAATATTGAGAAGAATTCCTAATACCCGCTTCTATAACATTGTCACGGTTAACCAGTCGCTGTTAACCACATAATTCAGTCACGATTGTTACCTGTCAGCCGAACTCCCGAGCCTACGGGACCGGTGGGCCCATCTTTGTCTGGTCTCGACCTTTGACTGTTCTGCATGGTTAACCCTATCAGGGGTCAAAGCACAATGTCCTGAATCAATCCAAAAAAACTGCCCGAGTCATTGAGGCACGTAAGCCTCCAACCACAACGACAAGGTTAAAAGATGTTTCCGCAACACTAGATGTGTGTAGGCTTCCGTTAGACTGGATAGACCATGGATTTGTGCCTTGGAAAGTTTCCAGGGCGCAAGCCTGGGCAAGCTTTGTTTTTACGGAAGACCGGCAGTTGCCTAAGCTGCAAGTCTCCCCTCTCCACGCCACCGATGTTGTCCAAGGGAGGGGCATTAGGACCCATACTGCTTGGCACCGGTAACTCCAGATATACAATAGTTTGGCATCTCGATTTCTCTTAAAATGTTTTTGAAATAGGCGATTCAATATTCCTCCTCCACGGTATGTTCCCTTTTGATCTTACATCACCATCGTCACACAGACGTCTAATTACCCACTTTGTGCTACATTAACGCAACTCCGTTAGACTATAGTTATAACTCACCAATGCTCTCGCCACTTTATATCCCCTAGACTCATATAAATGGATGCCTTTACGTTTGTATGGTTCCTCTCGTTTCCCCAGTCCTGCTTTCCGTGTCCCCTCAGTGAAAATAAACAACTTTTGATTTGTAATATGGACCTTAACACCTCTGACTGCTGCACCAGAAAATACATCTATACACTCTTCCAATTGCTGTCGTATGGTAATCATTACCAGGGGCTCGACTGACCCTTCGCAATCAAAACACCTTCACTACTGTGTAGCTGTTATAAATCCAGCTGTTGGGAGCTAAATTTTCCAATTCTGTTTAAATTCATTGTTCCATAGAATACGCTGATCCTCTTGTCATAACTTCCGATATTTCCACTACCTTCCTCACTTTTCCCTCAACCTGAGTGGCCAATATAAAAGTGTTCTGAATGCATGCTTGTTGCCCTTAATCGCCGCCAGCATTTTCATGGTGAGCTACATGAAGCAGGTTGTCAGAGAATGGACCAAAGGCCTTTCAGTGAACTGTATCCGTGGCACTCCTGTTGCAAGCAACCGCCCAAATACCGATTTGTCTGCCGCACACAAAATAAAGAGAAGGGTCGCTTGTAAAATACACAACATTAAAAACTATAAAAGTGACGGAAAGGCCGATACTCCAAGTCTATATCCAAAACACAGAAAACCTGGTTCACTTCCTCCGGGCACAGCGACAGACCTTTCCCTCTCGTGATACCACCGATCCCATCAGTGACGAACATTTCCCCGATCCGGCGGCAGAGCGCTGACCGACGATCAAAAGGCAGTCTTCCCTCTCCGAACCAGAACAATCTGACCAGCGACCAAAAGGCAGGCAGCCGTAGCTAACCTTCCGCATTCGCTTCGATGTTTCAATCTCCCTCGACACTTTAACCGACGAACATTGAAAGCTTAATACGAAGTACAATCTAATATCAGCTCGCGCCGCGCGCCGCAGCCATCTCTTCGCGACGTTCCCGCACGATGTTACTGTCTCTCGGAATCAGGGACTGCAGAGCTCTGCAACCCCCCAACCATCCCCAACGTGCAATTGTTATAGTTCCAAAGTCACATTCCAGACGAAAAGCAAACGTACAAAATATGAAAGAAATGAAAGATATGGGTTCATGAACTATTCCAAAGGAGTGTTGCACGCAGTCGCCATCCCGACCGGATGCACCGGCTATAGATTATTACGTCACACAGATTTTGATTTTCCCAATTTATGTTATATTCACTCAACACAGTCAGACTGTAAATAGAACGCAACAAAGCTGTTGCCACTCTAACGGACTTAAGTCTTCCTGTTTAAATTTTTCCACTCACTTCAGCTGAACCGTTTCCGCTGCCTCATAAATCAAGAAAAATAACTTATATTTTCAAATCTTTACTTGAACTCTTTAGCCTCCAAAAAGAGAAAATACATCGGTACATTCTTCTAAATGCTCAACAATGGTAATCGTTTCTACGGCAACTGGATCTGACTCCGCACAATCAAGCCACATGTGGAGCTGTTTCAATGGCTAAGAAATGGTAGACAAATTATCCTAGTCTGTTAAAATATATTGTTCAATAGAAGAAACGTTTAGACTTTTGTCAACACTTCCGATATTTTCACTACATTTCTCACTTTTCCTTCAGCCTGATTGGCCGACTTACATGTCGTCAGTCTCTGCCAGCATTTTGAAAGTGAGCTACGTGAAGCAAAGTCACTTCCGTGCGTTGCATTCCAGTTAGGATTAACCGCCCAAATTCTGCGATCCGGATTCGCCACACTTCCCAGCAACGAACATTTCTCAGTGTATTTTACTCTTGTTGACTTCTCGCTTTGCCATCGAGTAGAAGGTGCAGCATCCGTCACTACCGCTCGAGCAGATTCGGGGACAGGTATTGCTGTACGATCTTCAGGAATATTATCAGGGAGAATAGGGTCAGGCACCTCAACTCTGTACAGATCACGTAATCTACGAACTCACTTTCAAGGGCGCAACAAGTCCAAACGTTCATTGTTGGCAGAATTTCAGGTGGTGACGAGAGGGCGTGAGGTAACGAGAGATAAGCAAACTGGTGGAATGGTGCCGCATCAGCTACCTGGCACACAGCGTCTGAAAGTCGAAGGAGCTGATTGTGGACTTCAGGAAGGGTAAGAGGAAGGGACATAGAGGGATCAGAAGTGGACAGAGTGAGCAGCTTCGAGTTTCTGGCTGTCAAGATCTCTGACGATCTAACCTGGCCCCAACATATCAATGTAGTCATAAAGAAGGCAAGATAGTAGCTATACTTTATTCGGAGTTTAAAGAGATTAGGCATGCCAAGAAATACACTCAAAACCTTCTATAGTTGTGCCATGGAAAGCATTCTGTTAGGATGCATCACTGTCTAGTATGGAGGGGTTACTGCACACGACCTAAAGATGCTGCAAAAGGTTATAAATCTAGTCAGCTCCGTATTGGGTACTAGCCTACAAAATGCCCATGGCATCTTTAGGGAGCAATGTCTTCAGAAAAGTCCATTATTAAGGACCTCCAGCACCCAACGCTTATTTTAATTTACAGTATTTCTGATTTTGCACGTTTTTTAAAATCTATTCCATACTTTTTTTTTGATTTACTTGTTTATTTACTATTGTTATTTTTATTCTTTTTCTTCTTCTTCTTCTTCTTCTTCTTCTTCTTCTTCTTCTTCTTCTTCTTCTTCTTCTTCTTCTTCTTATTATTATTATTATTATTATTATTATTATTATTACTTTTCTCTGCTGGATTCTCTATTGCATTGAACTGCTGTTGCTAAGTTAATTTCACATAATTTTTTATCATAATAATAAATCTGATTCTGATTCTGATTTTCAATCTCCCACCACCATGCTGAATGACCACCACCATTGATTCGGCCTACGACAGTAGTTCTCAGTAAACTTCAGCCACACACTCACAAAGGTAACTCGAGTAGACCCGAGGGCTAAACTCGCAGCGATGTCGTGCATCAGCTCAAATAGAGATCGTGGAGATGTTGTTGCGTATCCGAACTGACGGATCGATAAAATGAGTCTTTTTCATTTCTGTAGGGGAAAGGGTCCGACTGTTTTCCACTTCCATCCGTCTTTACGACATGATATATGAGCAGAATTCGGCGATTTGGCTCATCACATCTGCTCCACCATTTCACCATGGTTAATCCGTCTTCCCGCATAGGCCCAACCTCCTGTCTTACCCCTGTAATCCTTCATGCCATGACCAGTCAAGAATCTCTCAACCGCGGCCTTGCGTATATCAAAGTACTTGGCCTCTACAGACACCTGTTGAAACCAATTCCACAAATTCCGATTTCTGACTAAGGAAATTCCTCTGCATGTCCGTTACGATGGGACGTCCTTTTATCCTGAGACTGTGTCCGCTGGTCGTGGACTCTCCTAACATGCACTCTACCGAGGCCTTTCAACATTAGATAGATTACAATGAGGTCAACCATTATTCATCTGAATCCCTGTGATATCCGGGCCAGAGCCATCAAACGTTCTTCATATGACAGGCCGCTGAATTCTGAAATCATTTTCGTGAGCCACCTTTGAACCCTTTCTAGTGTCAACATATCCGTTCTAACAAAAGGGAGCCAAGACTACTCACAATAGTCCAAGTGAGATGTCACTGGTGCTTTCAAAATGGCATCCTTGATTTTATATTCTCGTCCTCTTGCAGTGATTACTGACATTGTGTTTGCTTCCTCACCAGCGACTTAACCTGCGAATAACAGTTCTCGGGGGACAAAAGGGACGGGGTCAGGGGTTGCCTGCACAAGGACTCCCAGTTCGTTTTATACCTGCACCTTTTGAATTTTCTCTCCATTTGGAAAATTGGCTGCCCTCATTGAATTCTGCAATGGTGCCAAAGGACTGGTAAATTGAAAATGTTACTCCACTCTTTAAGAAAGGAGGAAGGCAGCGAAAACGAAACTATGGAGCAGTCAGCCTGAACTCAGTGGCTGGGAGATGTTAGAGTTAATTGCTTAGGATGAAGTGATGGAGTATTGGTGACACTGAAAGTGATAGTACAAAGTCAGTTTCGTTCAGGGAAACTCCTGCCTGTTTGAATTATTTGAGGAGATTACAAATAGGATAGATGCAGGGGATGTTGCATATTCAGAAGGCCTTTGACAAGGTGCCACACATGAATCTGCCTACCATGTTAAGAGCCCATGGCATTACAGGAAATTTACAGACGTGGTTACAGCATTGGCCGATTGGTAGGAGGCAGCGCTGTGACACAATGGATAGAAATAGCTCACGTTAATTGTTTGTTCACTGGGCTGTCTCTAATGTGACTAATAAACTGGTAAGATTAATTTGGAGATTGCGGAATCCTCTCCTTTTAAAAAGCTTTGAGTTCAATCATCAGTAAATTTCGGCAGGAGAAGCTTTTTAACCTGATCGTCACTTCACACGGAAATGGGATATCCAGCAATTTACTACATAGAGAGTGTTTATTATCCTGTACTGACTGCTGTTGGTATCCCTCGTAAGTAACTGACTGGAGGATGTGTGTAACTTTTTAACTGCAGCAACTGAGTTAGCACTAATATTCTAAGCTTTCAAAGGTACATCTCGGGTCAGAAAAATGTATGCAATATACATCATGAAATGGTTTTTCTTCGCAACCATGCACGAAAACAGAGGAGTTTTCCTCAAAATGTTAAACCCCCGAAGTCCCACCCCCACGCAGCTCCCCTCCTTAAATGGCAGCAAGCAAAGATTCCCCACCGGCAAAAAAAAGCCTCGGCACCCTCAAGCGTGAACAGACAACAGCAAAGTCACAGACTTTCAGTGCTCCGAAGACCAGTTGTTCACCCAGTATTCGACATTCCACAGACTCTCCCTCCCCCTAATATCGGAGAAAGAGGTGTCTGCGTTTCACAAACAACTCGCTGGTTTACCATGTTAAAAGTCCGTATCGTTGTTTTCTGCCGAGTTCTGTGCCCAAAGATCTCGGGTCTCTGAGCATTGAGCCTTAGATCTTCTATCGCCCACGACACAACAATTTGCCCGGACACCGGCTCTCGATCCGCCCGTCACCAGAGCCATGAGATCTCGGCCCTCTGAAGGCAAGCTGAGCTTTCAGGCCGAGCCATTGGCCAGCCGAATAGCGGCCAGTCGTGAATCCTCGACAGCGGGTCCCATTCACGCAAAGAACCGTTGTCAGCGTGTAACTCCAGGTCAAGGTCTTCAAAAGAACCCTTAAAAGGGAATATAAAGATATTAAATATGGAGATAGAGGTGTTTCCAAAGATGCAAGCAAATGCGCCATTAATGGTCCTAAGTTCCTAAGCTCCTGATCTATTGATGTGGTTCCAGCGATTTACCTTGCCCGACCTTCCGTAGGTCTGGTGCACCGGAATGCAACAGGTGAGGTTTCGTTTTCAACACAATTGTTTTAATATATTTTTAATTGCAACCGAAGAAAATATGACCGTTCGTTTTCCTTTTCTGGGCTTGTTTTTTCTTCTCTCTTTTTAATTTTAATTCTACACGTTCTTAGACTCCCACGTGCTACGTCAGAAGAATCGGTCTATCTGGGCCCATTATATTCCCACTCTCAATGCTCCCTTCAGCTTTATCAGCGACAAAGCTGGACCCATACGAGCTGGCCGCGTTGATCAGCAGCCTGCTTTTAAATATGCTGTGGACTGTGGAATCCCATTGCAAACTGCTGGAGATTTGCCGACTTAACTTTTACTCAGATCCTTCCTGAAATCAGAAAAATCATTTCCTTTCAGTTAGTAAACAATTTTATGTTAATCCAGTAAAATTGATCTGCTTTTGTGCGCTTGAAGCCAACTCTTATGTTCTTCGTTCCAGTTAATTTGATGGTTATTGTGATCCTTTGTCGTGGAAAATGCGGACTCTCCAAATGCATCACCCGTTACCTGGTGGCGATGGCATCAGCTGATTTATTGACTGTTATCATTGGCGTTGTATTAGAGCGGATCAATCATATTTATGTTTTTGCGAGATTTTTGTTCATCAGTCCGATTTGTGCTTCGTCAGTTGTCTTGAGGCTCGCAGCCATGGACTGTTCTGTCTGGCTGACGGTGTCTTTCACATTTGATCGATGTATTGCAATTTGTAGCCAAAAGCTGCGGGAACGATTTTGCACCAAGAGGACAGCGACGACAGTAGTGGTGATTGTGGGCATGGGGAGTTGTCTAAGGTGCTCTCCATTTTACTTTTCAGTGGATCATTCCACGATTAATAATAAATTTCCATGGCGATGTACTGGCAGAGCAGATTACTTTACTTCACCAGTGTGGAAGGCTTACCAGATGTTTAATACTATTACTACACCTTTATTGCCAATTGGTTTAATTCTGTTGTTCAATGCTTTAACAGTCAGTCACATTTTAGCTGCAAACAGAGCCCGCCGAGGTCTCCGGGGCAGCAATGACAATAAGAAGGATTCAGAGGTGGAGAACCGGAGAAAGTCAATGATTTTGCTGTTCGCTCTCTCAGCCAATTTCATTTTATTGTGGATCCCCTTTATAGTCACTGCTATGATCTGGCAAGGCCATAATTACCGTTATACAGACAGATATCTTAATTCGACGTCGTTTGTCATGCAGGAGTTTGGGTTCATGATGCAATTTCTCTGCACCTGCACCAACACGTGTATCTACACACTGTCCCAGAGGAAATTCAGGGAAGAGATGAAGAAAGGAGTGAATCATCTGGTCATATTGAATGGCCGACTCTGTCGATAATCAGAAGTTGAATTGTATATTTTGTTCTGAGTACACGGAAAATTTGTAGGTCTGATAAATATAACGTAAAGTTGCATTGGCGGGTGCTTAAAGTTTGGAAGCCTGATTTTCCAGCAATGGCAGCCAATTGGCTTTCCTCAAGTGTCCTAAATAATAAACTGCTGCCAATATTAGCATTACGTCTTCAGAATTACATTTAACATGAATCGTTTATATCGTAATCTTGGACAATGAACCACGTGATGTAAGTCTCATTCACAGATTGATCGAATTGACAGTATCATAGGTCCACTGAACACTCTTGAACATCCACTGTGTCTGGCGGAGAAATTTACCTCACAGACCTCCGTTGATACCCCTGCCCCCCTTACCCCATTCCTATCTATAATTTTAGTCTAGTTTTTCTCTCTCCTTCCCCCACTATAATCTCCCCCCAGCCCTACCTTTCTTTCTTTTTTATTTCTCATAACGCTGCACTTTCCCCCAGCCCATCTCCCTCCAGGCTATCACATCCCAGCTATCTACTTCATCCCTCCCCACCCCCACATCTTATCGCCCCCTCTACCAGCACATGTTACTTCACTCCTGATGAAGGGTTTCGGCCCGAAACGTTGTCACTAACTCCTCCCATAGATGCTGTCTGGCCTGCTGAGTCCTGCCAGCATTTTGAGTTTTTATTTATTTCCAGTATCTGCAGATTCACTCGTGTTTCCTCTAATCTGCCCTGCCTGGGCACTGCTGTATCATTTTCTCTGACTAGCAATGCCAGCCCCCCACCACCCTTCATCCCTCATGCCTCTGAAACATCGGAACCTTCATCCCTCTGTCACGTCTGAAACATCGGAACCCTGGAACATTAAGCTACCAGTCCTGTTTCACTGCTGGCTATAATATCATTCTTTCATGGGTCAATCCACGCCCTCAACTCATCTGCCTTCCCCACAATACACCTCTCACTGAAATACACAAACCTCAGAAGATTATTACCAGCATACGCAACCCTTCTATTTCTGACTTTGCATGAACTTTTTGCATCATTCATTTTCACCCCCGCCCCACTATCTGCTCTGGCACTCTGGTTCCCACCCCCCTGCTAATCTAGTCTAACCCTTCCCAATAACACTACCAATCCTGCAATGATATTGGTCCCCCTGTAGTTCAGGTGTAACCCGTCTCCCTTGTACAGGTCTCACCTGCCCCAGAAGAAGTCCCGATGATACAAAAATCTGAAACCCTGCCTGCTACACCAGTTCCTCAGCCACGTGTTCATCCTCAAGAGCGTCCTATACTTGCCCTCCCTGGCATGTGACACAGGTAGCAATCCTAAGATTACTACCCTCTAGGTCCTGTTTTTTATCTTCCCACCAAGCTCTCTATACTCATTCTTCAAGACCTCCTCACTCTCATCCTACGTCATTGGTACTGATGTGTGCCATGACATCTGGCTGTTTACCCTCCCACTTCAGAATGTTGTGGATGCGATCAGTGACATCTCTGGCCCGGGCACCCTGGAGGCAAAAACCATCCCGGAGTCTCTGTCTCGACCACAGAACCTCTTGTCTGTACCTCTAACTAACAAGTCCCCTATCATTACTGTTCTCCTCTTCTTCTACCCTCCCTTCTGCACTGCAGAAACAGACTCAGTGCCAGAGATCCGGTTGCCACAGCTTGTCCCAGGTAAGTGTTCGCCCCCAGCAGTATTGAAATCGGTACATTGTTGTTGAGGGGAATGGCCACAGAGGAACCCTGCTCTGCCTGCCCTTTCCCATCCCTTGTCTGACGATAACCCAATTACCTGTGCCCTGCTCCGTAAACGTCCGCAAACTTTGCAACAATGTCATCAATTCCGTCGCTAAATCATTGACATACAACGTAAAAAGAAGCGATCGCAACGCTGACCCATGTGGACCATCATCAGGAAACGGCAGCCAGGCAAAGATGGCTCCCTTTATTCCCACTCTTTGCTTCTCGCCAAACAATCACTGGTTTATGCATGCCGGTATCTTTCCAGTAAAGACACGGGCGCTTAACTAGTTCAGCAAAGTCGTGCGTGGCACCTTGTCAGAGGACTTATGAAAATCCAAGTACAAAACATCTTTGTCTATCCAACTTGTTATTTCTTCAAAGAATTCCAACATATCTATCAGGCATGATGTTCCCTTGAGGGATCATTGCTGATTAGGGCCTATTTCTTCAAGTAACTCCAAGTATTCTGATACCACATCCCGTAAAATGGATTCCCAACCACTGAGACCAGACTAAATGTCCTATATTTTCCATTATTCTGCCTTTCCCTCGCTTTTTGAAGAATGGAAAAATATTTTCAATTTTTTATTCTATTGGAACAATCCAGAATCTAGGGATTCTTGAAAAAATTCCCAGCAGAATTGAGGGAAGAGATGAAGAAATTTATGAAACATCTGGTCACATTGTATGGCTGACTTTCTAGATATAATGAAAGTTGAATTCTATGTTTCGTTATGAGATCACATAAAATTCTCAATCATCAGTAGGTCTCATAAGTATACCATAAATCTGTGTAGCGAGGGGCGTGAAGTTAGAAGCCCGTTTAACCATCAAGACAGTTAACTTAATTCCTCTATTATCCCAAGTAATAAAGAGTTGCTGATGTGATTTTTTTGTATCTGCAGGGTTATATTTTAAATGAATTGATTAATGCCGCTGTCGTGGAAAATGTGGACTCTCCAAATGCATTCCCTGGTGTCAATCACAACATCTGTTTCAATGGGGGATTCCATTTTCGTTATACTCGAGCCGATCAATAATATTTATGTTTCATCTAGCCTTTTGCCCATGACTCTAATTTGCGCTGCGCTATTTGTGCTTCGGCTCACAGTCATGGACTGCACTGTGCGGCTGACGGGGGCTATCAACTTATTCAATGTATGCAATTTGTAGTCATATATTGCACAGACAGGGCGACGATTATAGTGGTAGTGACTGCGGGCATAGTAAATTGTTTAAGGTGTGTTCCATTTTACTTTTCTGTAGATCATTTTGAGATCATTGGCATTTTCCATGGCGCTGTATAAGCAGCGCAGATTAATTTACCAGTGTGGAAAGCCTGCCTGCTGTTTCACGGTACCAATCGGTTTAATTCTATTGTTCAATGCTTTAACAGACAGATATATTACAGCGGCTAGCAGATCCGCCGACAACTCCGAAGCAACAATGACAATGTAAAGGATTCACTGGTGTGTTTTCAGGAACTTAACGCAGTTCACAAAGAATCTCGATTCTTCAAAGTGTGAATAGGTTTGAAATATTGAAATATCTACAGTGTATATGCATTAGTTAAACACATCAAAAGACGGCTGAAGTTGTTTTAGGCATATATAATGAAATCATGGCCAAGATAATTGAAATAAATTGACTCAACAGGCATATAATGGAATCTGACCAGCACAAAACGTTTATATTCAAGCCGAAGTAGATTCCTCTGCCACTCAATACTGTTCTGTCATTTCGCACGGCGAAGGTTTCTTACTTTCACACTGGGACTCTGGATTCACCATTTTCTCTCGGGCTGCAAATGACCGTAATGACTCCATCTGAGAGCTTATTTTTATTTTGCAAACTTGTGCAAAATGTTGCAAGAGGCTGTAACATTATTGTCTCATTGCACCGGCTACTTCTACTTTATATCGAACAATTTCTGTTGCAGAGTTGCGAAACTTCACCAGCCTTCAATCCCATTGTTTTCAAAGCAACATGTTTATTCGATTATATATAACTAAAAAGCGGAGAGGTTAAAATGAAACGTAAAGTCACTCGATGTCCGCTAACCTAGACGATTTGTGCTGTATTTGTTCGGTTCTGGCAGCCATTAACGGCAGACGTTTATATTTTGTAATTTTATCACAACTTAATACGTATCACTTGCCTAGTTTATGTTGATTTCATAAATGGGAACTATGTATCGTATGAACGGAATCATTGCATGCATCTACTTTACTGAGATCAAAGAATAAATCAAATCACCTGGAATCATTTCACGAAGACTTCTGTCATAATTCATTCACCTGTCTCTCCCAGCGTTTATCTAATACCGCTCAGTGTCGCCAAAGTTATGTTTTCCCACAATACCTACTGATTAACTGCTCATTGCGTCGCAAGTGCAGCGATGACGGGCCTCCATCTATGTCTGTGCACACCGTCGCACACAGATATAGAAGGATTCATCATTGCTGTTTTTCATAACAGTTTTTAGAACAGTCAGGGTTGTTCGCTATCAGCTGAAGCCAAATCCAGGAAGAACGGTGAACCACTCTTACTCCGGTTAACATGGTTGACATAGGTGACGCGACACGGAACCAAACCAGAAGGACGGCACTCCGGCCGCCATAGCTCTCCGTGTCATTGAGACACCCCAGCCTCCGAATCCTTCGACAAAGTCGTGACAGCTTGGTGCTTTCCCAACAATACTGGATATAAAATTGTTGGGAACGACGTTTTCTCTTAAGATGCTTTTTAGTTCGGTCATCCAAACGTTGCCTTCTACGCAGATTCAGCTAGCTCTCAAAGGTTCAAAGGTTAATTTATCATCAAAGTGTACAACTCTGAAATTATTCTTCCCCAGATAGCAACGAAACCAAGAAAGAGAAGAACGGCAGCACAATCATCAACCCCCAAATCCCTTCTGCCCTCACAAGAAAAAGGCGAACAAAAACGGAAAAGGGGCATCGACCCCCACATACGCCTCCCCTGGACAGAAACCAAAAACCAGAAAGATCGGGCGAAATACACAGAATGTTTATTTATAGGACTGAATAAAAGGCCAGACTCCAATTTCATAGCCACAGCGCTGAAAGCCTGAGTGATATTCTCCGGCACCGCAACAGGACTTTCACTCTCGGGCAGCGAGCGAACATGCCAGCGATGAAAAGGCAGTCTCCCCTCTCCGTTGCAGAGCGCTTTCCTTCCATTTTGCCTGAATGTTACAATCTCACTCGGCAGTTTAATCAGCCAACAAAGGAAGCCAACAATCGTCGAAATTCAGTCGAACATCGGCTAGCGCTCCAGCCGCAGCCTTCTCGCCACGACGTTCCCGCAAGCTGTCCCTGACTCTGGAATCCTCTAAAAGACTGCAGAACGCTGTAATGATTTTAAATGATTTCCAACTGCAAATCACAGGCACCTACAGTCCCAGATTTATATTCAAGACGAAAACCAAATGTAAAAGACAGAAAAGAATTGAAGTATATAGTTTTATTCTCTATCGAGTTAATCGACTGAAGGAGTGTTGCACGTAGGCGCCATTCCGATCGGAAGAGTGCATCACTGGTCTACTCTCTATAGATTATGACATTACTATCGTCATACACACTTCGAATAACTCAATTTATGCAGCATTAACGCAACACCATAAGTTGAACGCTCTAGTGCTGTCGCCACTCATACAAACACTTTGTTTAAATGTTTCCTCTCAATTTCCCAGACCTGCTTTCAGTGCCTCTTCAATCAAGAAAACAATAACTAACTTCGGCTTTATAATTTTGATCTTAACTCTGTAGCCTGCTGCAATACAAACTACTTCGGTACATTCAGGCATAGTAATCGTTTTTAAGGCTATTGGATATGACCCCTCACAATCAAAATATATTCAATACTATGACCATACCAGCGAATGGTAGCTAAATCAGCCGATTCTATTGAAATTCATTGTTGAATAGAATGCATTCTTACTCTTTTCCCGTTATTTGCGATATGACCAGTACATTTTTCCCCTTTCCCTCAGCCTGAGTAGCCAACTTAAATGTCTTGTGACTGCATGCTTCCTGCCCCCATTCAGTGCCAGCATTCTGATGGTCAGCTATGTGGAACTGGTTATCACATAACCCACCAGAGGTCTTTCAGAGCTCTGTTCCACGGCATTCCTTTTGGAAATTAACGCCCAAACCTCGCTATCTGGTTCGCCACACAGCCTAACAACGAATGTTTCCCCTGATATTGCCATGATCCGGTCCAAGAAATCTGCATTCCGGTTTGCGGACTGGTCCAAATTCCTTATCCAGGTTTTCCGGGTTTCCCCTGTTTCTGTTGAGGCAGCTGATTCTTGTTTGAGCTGGCCTCATAAATAGCTTCAGGATTCAGCCTCTGGCTGCTGAATTGTTCCTGTCCAAACTCCTTGTCCGCATCCCTTTGTTTTACCCCGTCCTACCTCGGCCTGGAGCCTCGCCTCGCTCTGCCTCGGCTTGGAGTCTTGCCTCGCCTTGCCTGTGCCTGGAGCCTGGCCCTGTTTGGAACTGTCTGTCTGTGTCCATGCCTTCGCTGAGTAGTTCCGGCCGTTTTGGTGCTACCTAGCGCTGAGAACGGACTCTCCGTGCCCATGCCTTCGCTAGGTAGGTCAGGCCGTTTTGCCACTTGGAGCGTTGGGAAATGTCTCGTCATGTTTAATGTGCCCCGGCCCTACGTCCTGTTTGCAAGGAGGGGTCCCAGCTCAGTGTTCCATGTTGCTGTCTCTCCCTCGACCAAGTCAAGGATTCCGGGTCTCGTCCAGTCCTACTCACGTCGAAGGTCCTTGTCCTGTCCTAGCCACAGCGTTGTGTTCTCGTCTTCTCATGTGCCTGGCCCAGCTCCGGAGTACCTCGCCCGACACGGTGCAGGGGTTCCTACGTCCTGTGCTGGGGTTGACCTGGCCTGTCCATGAGTCTCACGTCCAGTCCTGTTGCCTCTCCTCGTCCTCGTCATATCCTCGCGTGGTTCTGGGATCCGAGTCCGAGTCAAGACCCAGGTTCTGGGTCCTCGTCCAGTCTCTGGCTCGGAGTCCCAGTTCCATGTACTGGTTCCCTATCCGAATGAGGTCCTAGCCCAAGCCCGGAGTCCTTGTCTCGTCCAGGGCCGGTGTCATGTCCAGTCTCCTTTCTTCCCCACTTTCCTTGCTTCCTACTCACGCCTAGTCCTGTTCCTGGTAGTTTAGTGTCTGTGTTTTGCTTTTCGGTACACTCCCAACGCCCACCTTATGACAACTATTTTCCTTACTATCTTCTACCATCGGGCAGAAAGCGCAGCTCGAGATGATTCAGGAACAGTTACTGCTGTGCAACTATCCAGATAACGGAAAGCACCTCAACTCTGTACCGGTTTCATTATCTACGAACTCACTTTCAAAGACGCTACAACACCATAAGGAGATGTTGTGGGGTAACAACTGTTCCTGAAACTGCTGGTTTGAGTCATGAGGCTCCTGTACCTTCGTCCTCCTGGCAGCATAGAAATGAGTTTATGTCCTGGATGCCAGAGGTTCCCTGATGACGGATGCCGCGGTCCTGCGGCAAAGATTCGAAAAGAAGTACCCAAAGGTGCGGAGCGACTCTGATGAACTTGGCAGTGTCCACTACTTCTTGAAGGATTTTCCGTTCACGGGCATTGGTGTTTCAATAGCTGGCTGGGATGCAGCAATTCAATGCACTCTCCACTACAAATTTCTAGTTGCTCGTTAAAGTTTTCGATGCCATACGGAATCTCCGCCAACCGCTAGGGAATTCGAAGCGCTGCCATGCTTTCTTCGTAAGAGTATTGACTTGTTAAAATCAGGGCGAGTCCTCCGAAACAATAACAGCGAGGAAGGTAAAGTTGATTATCCTATCCACCTCTGAGCCTTCCGATTCTTGAAACTCCAGTTTGTTCCGACTGAAGTCAATAATCAACTCCTTGGACTTTCAGTCATTGAGTAGCAGCTTGTAGTGATGGCAGCTCTGAGCCAGATTTTCAGTCTCCCTCCGACATGCTGATTCGTCACCACGTTTGATTCGGAATACGACATTGCTGTTGTCAGCAAACTAGAATCTGGCTTTGGTGCTGTGCTTAGCCACACAGTCACATGTATAACGCGAGTAGATTTGCCGTCTAAGCACAGAGCGTGTGGTGCATCTGTGCTGATAGAGATCAGGGTGGACGTGTTGTTGCGAATCCGAACTGGCTGGGCTCGATCTAAATGACTCTTTTTCATGGTAAGGGGATAGAGACAGAGATTTTTTAAGATTGTAGAACTTGATATCTGAGCATAATTCTTGAACTATCATTACTTGTGTATCCACAGTCTCTTGGGCAACCTCCTTTAAAACACTGGGCAGAACACCATCTGGTCCAGGTGGCTTATCTACCATCAGACCTTTCCGTTTCCCAAGGTATGTCTCCTTCGTAATCGCAGCTTCACACACTTCTAAACACCGACACTCTGGAACTTCCGACACGTTGCTTGTGTCCCCCACAGTGTAGAATGATGGAAAATACTTATTCAGTTCGTCCGCCATTTCTTTGGCTCCCATTGGTATATCTGCAGCATCAATCTCCAGCGGTCCAAGATCTTCCAATATTCAATTTCACGTCTTTTAAACTTGAAGTATCAAAAGAAATTTCTGCTATCCGCCTTAATATTATGTCGCCTTCATGACATTTACAGTTACTTTCAATTGGTTTTCAATCGCATCCTAATGCTCTAACTTCCCGCTGTTTTTCTCTATTATATGCCGTCTCTTTCGCATTTATGTTGGCTTTGAATGCTCTTCTTACCCACGGTTGTGTCATCTTGCCGTTTGAATACATCCTCCACTCTGCTTCCTCTTTCGAATGATCTCAGGTCATTTTGTATCAATAGCGCAACGCCATCCCCTCTACCTATTTCGATACAATATGTATTGTTGGACGTGCAGCTGCCAGCTGTAAGATTCTTTGAATCACGGTTAGTGATACATACAACGTCATACCTGTCACTGCGTAACTTTGCCTCAAGTTCAACTACATTTTTTTGTATATTACCTGCATTCAAGTAAAGCACCTTCTGTCCGACAATCACTGTTTTTCACTTTATCCACCTTTCGCAATGTGACGTATCCTGTTGATTGCAATTCTGCCCTGAAATCAGTCCCTAATTGCTAGGAGTCTCACGATATACTGTCTCTGTTTGTAAGCCAGCGCTATCACTCTTATTCTCAACCAATGCCAAATCAGTTAACATAATTCAAAAAACAAATTAATTTCCTTTATTAATTTAGGAACTAGTAAGAGCTGCGCAAATCTGTTACAAATGATACTTATTTGAAAGTGATAATAAATTAGAAAATAAATATCTGAATTTTTGTGTAACACAGAAGGGATGCGTGGCAATCGGAAAGGGCCAATTGTAGACGTGGAGTGACAGAACGAACTCCAGCTGACTATGACCCGGTGGACCAGTCGAAGTAGGGATCATGGCATTTTAACCAGGGGTAACCAAGAACTATCGGAGCTTGAGGAGCATAGGAAGCGAACCCAAAATGCAGGACTCAAGCACGGAGATTGAGTCTAGATGCTTACACGGGCGTAAACGCCGAACAGCAAACAGGAGAGATCTTGACACGGAGCCTTGACGTGGAGCCTTTACTTGGAGTCTCATAGGTAAACCTGGAAACTGAAGCTAAACTTAGAACAAACGGTTCTAAGCAGTATCTCACAGGAAAGAAGTCCAAGGACTGGCAACCAGTAGTTGTGACGTAGGGATTCTTACACGGATTCTTTGATGGAAACCAGGTGTGCCATCATCATAGAGAATTGGAAGCAATTTGGGAAATTAACGATGGGGCTCATGGTATAATCAAAGAAATCTAGGAGCAATATAGGGAATTAACGACCGGGATCATGACAGTACCCACCCACCTCCCCTCAACGGGAGCTTCCAGACCATTCCTCAGGCTACTCCGGATGGTCCTGATGGAAATCACGGATATGGGAAGTGTCCAAAATGAAGGAGCGGGAAATACAGGAACGTTCCTCCGGACCGTATCCCTAATCGAACAGGTATTGGAGGTCCCTGCCTTAGCGGTGCAAATCCAGTATTCGCCGGACGCTGTAAGCTGGGTGGTCGTCAATAATCCGGGCGGGTGGAGGGGGTTCGGAAGGAGGGAGTAAAGGGTTGTGAGAGACGGTCTTCAATTGGGAAACGTGGAATGTAGGATGGATGTGCATAGTTTTGGGAAGTTTGAGTCGTACCACAGAGGGCTTGATAATACTCCCGAATGTTCCCAGGAAACGTGGGGTGAGTTTCTTGGGCTCGTTCTGGACGTGGATGTCTTTAGAAGAGAGCTAAACCATCTGCCCAGATCGATAATGAGTTGCAGGAATCCGATGGCGATCGGAAATCCTCCGGTTGCGGTCGGCGGAACAGTGCAGGGCCGCGAGTGTGTCTTTTCAGACCTTGCGGCGCTGGCGGAGATGGGCCTGAACAGAAGGCACAGCAATCTTCTTCTTGAGCAGATAGCGGAGGGGGTTGGTAACCAAGGGAGCATTCAAAGCGGGACATTCCGGAGGTGGTGCTGACCAGGGAGTTGTGGGCGTACTCTTCCAAAGCGAGATGGGTGATCAAGGCAGACAGGTTGTTGGCGGCTACACAGCACAGTGCTGTTTCCAAATTCTGGTTAGCTCGTCCTGCTTGCCCGTTCATCTGCGGATGATCTCCAAACTTGAGAGATGAGTTGGGAACCCCAGCCAGAAATAATGTCCGAGTGAATCCCGTGAAGGCGGGAGAAGTTATTGACAAGAACGTCGGCTGTTTCTCGAGCTGAAGGGAGTTTGGGAAGGGCTACGAAGTGCACAGCATTAGAGAAGCGGTCCGGCACGGTGCTCCTATGTGAAAGGGGGTATTCCCGTAACAAAATCTATATCTGAATGCACGAAGTGTCAGAAATAAAGCGGATGAGCTTGAATACCAGGTACGAATGGGTAACTATGATGTTGTTTGGATAACGGAAACATGGCTGCAGGGAGATCAGATCTGGGAAATGAATGTACAAGGGCGTACGTGCTATCGTAGGGACAGAAATGTGGGCAGAGCGGGTGGGGTGGCCATATTGGTGAGGTATGAGATTCAGTCCTTAGCAAGGGGGGACATAGGGTCAGGAGAAGAAGAGTCTGTGTGGATAGAACTGAGGAACAGTACGGGCAAAAGGACATAAATGGGTGATGTCTACAGGCCACCAAACAGTAGCATGGATATTGGGTGCAAGTTGAATAGGGAGTTAACACTGGCATGTGGCAAAGGTAATGTCGCAGTAGTTATGGGGGATTTCAACGTGCAGGTGAACTGGGTGTATCAGGTTGGTGCTGGACCACAGGATAGGGATATTGCAGAGTGCCTACGGGATGCATTCTTGGAACAGCTTGTACGAGAGCCGACCAGGGACTAGACTATTCTGGATTTAGTGTTATGTAATGAACAGGATTTGATAAGCGACCTCGCAGTAAAGGAGCCATTTGGGGGTAGTGATCACAATATGATAAGCTTTTATCAGCAATTTGAGAAGGATAAGGGCAGCTCGGAGGTGTCAGTGTTGCAGATGAACAGGGAGCCATGAGGGAGGAGCTGGCCAAAGTTGACTGGACGGATAACCTAGCTGGCAGAAAAGACAGTGGAACAGCAATGGCAGGTATTCTTAGGAATAATGCACAAGGTGCAAAATCAGTTCATCCCCCAGAGAAGGAAGGATTCAAAGGGGGGGGAGAGAGAGGGGCCACAGTGATTGACAGAGGAAGTCAGAGATTGCATAGCATTAAAAAAAAGGAAATATGACAGTGCTAAGGTGAGTGGGAGGACAGATGATTGGGAAGTTTTTAAGGAACAACAGTACTTAACTAAAAAGTCAATACGGAGAGAAAAAATGAGGTACGAACGCAAGCTAGCCAGGAATATACAGGAAGATAGCAAAAGCTTTGTTAGGTATGTGAAGAGAAAGAAGATAGTTAGGAACAATGTTGGGCCCTTGCAGAATGAATTGGGTGAAATTGTTATGGGAAGGAGAGAAATGGCAGAAGAATTTAACGAGTACTTTAGATCTGTTTTCACTAAGGAAGACACAAGCAATCTCCCAGATGTATGGATGGGCCAAGGACATAGAGTAACAGAGGAAATAAAACAGATTGACATTCAGAAGGAAACGGTGATGAGTAGTCTGATGGGACTGAAGGCTGACAAATTCCCAGGTCCAGGTGGTCTGCACCCTAGGGTACTAAAGGAGGTGGACCTAGAAATTGCGGATGCATTGGTAATCATTTTACAATGTTCTTTAGATTCAGGATCAGTTCCTGAGGATTGGAGAGTAGCTAATGTTATCCTACATTTTAAGAAAGGAGGGAGGGAGAAAACAGAGAACGACCGACCTGTCAGCCTGACATTGGTGGTGGGAAAGATGTTAGAGTCCATTATTAAGGGTGAAATAGTGCCATATCTAGATAGCAATGTTAGGATTGGGCCGAGCCAGCGTGGATTTACCAACGGTAAATCATGCTTGACTAATCTGTTGGAGTTTTTCGAGGATGTAACCAGGAAGTTAGACGGCGGAGATCCAGTGGATGTAGTGTACCACGATTTTCAGAAGGCATTTGATAATGTCCCACATAGAAGATTGGTGGGTAAAATCAAAGCTCAGGGCATCGGGGGGAAGGCATTGACATGGATCGAAAACTGGTTGGCAGATAGAAAGCAAATGGTAGCGGTGAATGGGTGTTTCTCAGAATGGCAGGTGGTGACTAGTGGGGTGCCACAGGGCTCGGTATTGGGACCACAGCTGTTTACCATTTACGTTAACGATTTGGAAGAAGGCATAAAAAAACATCAGCAAATTTGCTGATGATACTAAGCTGGGTGACAGTGTGACATGTGATGAGGATGTTAGGAGAATTCAAGGTGACTTGGATAGTCTGGGTGAGTGGGCAGATGCTTGGCAAATGACATTTAATGTGAATAAGTGTGAGGTTATCCACTTTGGGAGTAAGAACAGGAAGAGATTATTATCCAAACGGTGTAGAGTTGGGTAAGGGAGAAATACAAAGAGATCTCGGAGTCCTTGTTCATCAGTTACTGAAGGTGAATGAGCAAGTGCAGCAGGCAGTGAAGAAGGCTAATGGAATGTAGGCCTTTATTACAAAGGGAATTGAGTACAAGAGCAAGGAAATCCTCTTGCATTTGTACAGAGCCCTGGTGAGACAACACCTGGAGTATTGTGTACAGTTTTGGTCTCCAGGGTTAAGGAAGGACATCCTGGCTGTAGAGAAAGTGCAGCATAGATTCACGAGGTTAATTCCTGGGATGTCTGGACTGTCTTACGCAGAGAGGTTAGAGAGACTGGGCATGTACACGCTAGAATTAAGGAGATTGAGAGGGGATCTGATTGAAACATATAAGATTATTAAGGGATTGGACAAGATAGAGGCAGGAAATATGTTCCAGATGCCGGGAGATTCCAGTACCAGAGGACATGGTTTGAGAATAAGGGGTAGGTCATTTAGGACAGAGTTAAGGAAAAGCTTCTTCTCCAAGAGAGTTGTGGGGGTCTGGAATGCACTGCCTCGGAACGTAGTGCAGGCCAATTCTCTGGATGCTTTCAAGAAGGAGCTAGATAGGTATCTTATGAATAGGGGAATCAAGGGATATGGGGACAAGGCAGGAACCGGGTATTGATAGCAGATGATCAGCCATGATCTCAAAATGGCGGTGCAGGCTCGAGGGGCCGAATGGTCTACTTCTGCACCTATTGTCTATTGTCTATAAAATCCAGTGCAATGTGAGACCAAGGACGGCGAGGAACAGGTAGGAGACGACGGAATCCAGCAGGTAGTCGGTGGGAGGCTTTTCCAGGGGCACAAACACAACAGGCCGAGACAAAGGAGCGGGTGTCAGCGTCCATGGAGGGCCACCAGAAAGTCTTTCTCTGGAGGGACAGAGTCCGATCGATCCCGGCATGACAGGCGAAACGGGACGAGTGCCCCCACTGGAGAACCTGAGATCGAACGGACTCGGACACAAAGAGGCGACTGGAGGGTCCGTTGCCTGGGACTGGTTCAGTCCGTTGGGCCTGTTTGACGATGGCCTCTGTCTCCCAGGTGGGGGCAGTCACTACACTGGATTGGAGCAGGATGGTCTTGGGGTTTGGAAGGCCCTCCTCGGAATAGTATTGACGGGAGAGGGCATCGGGCTGCCGTTCTTGGACCCCGGATGATAAGTTAGTGTAATTCTGTTCCGACCAAAAAATAATGCCCAACGGGCCTGACGGGAATTCAGGCCATTGGCTGTTGGATATAAGCAAGGTTCTTGTGATCGGTCCAGACGATAAACGGATGTTCGGCTCCCTCCTGCCATTGCCTCCCCAACTCCAAAGCAAGCTGGACTGCCAATAACTCCCGGTCGTAATTTCGTTCGGCGCGGGATAACCGGCGAGAAAAAAAGGCAAAGGGATCAAGGGCCTGAACGTTGGGAGAGGATCGCCGAGGATTCCGGAACATCAATGACACTAAGAAAGATTCAGAGGTGGCGAACCGAAGAAAATCAATGATTTTGCTGTTCGCTCTATCAGCCTATTTCATTTTATTGTGGATCCCCTGTATAGTCTCCACTATGATCTGACAGGCTCAGAATTACTTTTATACAGACAGATATCTTAATTCGCCGTCTTTTATCCTGCAAGAGTCTGGGTACATGTTGCAATTTCTCTGTACGTGCACCAACACGTGTATCTACATACTGTCCCAGAAATTCAGGGAAGAAATTAAGGAAAATAGCGAATGCTTAGTCAACGTACAGAATGATGCTGGCATGATTCTTAATTTGTTTGATTTATCTATTAATCGACTGATCATCGATCCACTGAACACACGCATATGTATCATCCGAGAGTCCGTGTATTAGAATCGGATCTCCGTTGTACCAGGTTCACGAAATGAGGAGTCACACTTTTCCCTGAAGACGGGAAATATACAACATAAGAGAATGAATCCTTAGTCTGACACGTCAATTGCTCTGCCTTGCCGTTTTAATCTATCAGAAATGCAACCTCAACTTCACCTTCACAAAAGAACATCGCTTTCTCTTTCTGGTGGTACAATGATTTATTTCATCGATATGATTTCATTCCAGGAGGTTTGCCAAGCCAACATCAAGCTGTGTGTCCTTAATCATGAAGAAAAGAAAATGTGCAGGTTCTGGAAATGCGTTGTCCAAAATCACGCTGCAGTGGCGTTCAATTTAAGCACGTGTGCTCCAGAGCTAAAGGGCATTAATAATGACTCGACATTTCTTCATAGTGTGAATGTGTTCAAGTACTTTCCCCTACGAGAGTTACCTTTTTATCCACACGTAGTGCTCTTTGTTTCGTGCAACAGATTCATTGCTGAATTGCAGAATTTCTCCAGACGCCATTTCTATGTTTTTTGGCAACATCTTTGTTCAGTTATGTTTTACTAAAATAAAGTAGAGGTTAGAATGAAACCTAAAGCCACTTACTGAACGATAACCGAGACGATTTATTGTAACAATGTGGAATTTTTGTCCTCTCTCACAGCCATTACCACACGACTGCTTATCTTCTTAATTTTATGAAAATGTAAGTCGAATTATATGGTTATTCAATGTAATGCTTAAATTGTGTTTTTTTTTCATTTATGTTTTTATCATTAATCATTCATAGTTTTCATCCGTGAGTCCAGTTCCCCAGCCTTCGGAACCGGTAAGCCATTCATACCGCGTCCTGTACCTTTGCCCTTTTCTGCATGGCTGTTCTGTATTTCCTTATTAACGGTGAAAGCACAGGGTCCTGACACAATCCAACAAAGCTCTCCGGGTCATTGAAGCATGTAGACTTCCAAACCCTAGAATAAGTTTGAAGTCCGCTGGAAGGATTTCTCCACAATACCGGATATAAAGGAGCTTGTTACCTCTTAAGCTTCTTTATAAATCGACATTCCAAAATTCCTCATCCACGGTATAATCTCTTTTGATTATTACATCATCGTCGTCATAACGATGTCCAGTTACCTACTTCGTGCTTCATTAATGCAACACTGTTGGACTATAAATAACATTCACCAATACTCTCAGCTCTTTATCTCCGTTAGATTCATACAAACTCGAACTTCCCCAGAACTTTTCTCTGTGCCTCTTCAATAAAAACTACTTTTAATCGCAATACTGACCTTACTTTCTAAGCCTGCTGTTGTATAAACTATATTCTTTCAAATGATCGCGCAAGGTGATCATGCATACGGCAGCTGACTCTGACCCCGCACATTCAATACTATCCAGCTGTTAGAACAACAGTTGTTGGGAGTTAACTTGTCCTATTATGCTTGAATTCATTGTTGCGTAGAATAAACTCTAAATTCTTCTGTCATACATTCTGATACTTCCACAACATTGTTCACTTTTACATCAGCCAGAGTGTCCAATTTAAAAGTGTTGTGAATGCATGTCTGTTGCCCTCAGTCCCCGCCAGAATTTTTATGGTCAGCGACGTGAAACCTGTTGTCACATAACACACCAGAGGCCTTTCAGCGCCCTATATCTATAGCATTCCTGTTGGATGTAACCACCCAAATCCCGCTATCAACATCAGCCTCACAGCCCAAGTCATGTTTCCTCTTGTATTTAGTTCTCGCTCCCTTCTCGATTCTACCATCGGGCAGATTGCGCAGAACCATAGGTCCCACTCGCGCAGTTTCAGGAATGGTTATTACTGTACAGCTTTCAGGATCATTAGCAATGTGGATGACGTCAGTCACCACGGCTCTGTGCAGATTCAATAATCAACTGACTCGCTTTCAAGGACGGTACACCACCATAAGACCATACCCTGATGTTGAGGGGTAATAACTGCTTCTGAGCCTGGTAGTGTACATCATGAAGTTCCTCTACTTTGGTCCAGCTGGCAGCAGATAAATGAGAGAATGTCCTCGAGGCTGGAGAGACTCTGATGATGGATGCCGCGTTCCTGCGGCCACGTTTCATACAGAAGTGCCCAAAGGTGAGGAGGGACTATTACAGACTGGGCCGTATCCACTACTACTGTTGGAAGGATTTTCCGTTCAACGTTATTGGTATTCCCATACCAGACTGGGTTGCAGCCAGTGAATACACTGTACGCTAAAAGCTTATAGTCTCTAGTCAAAGCTCCCGATGCCATACGGAATCTCCACAATTTCCGAGCAAAGTATAGGCCCTGCCATTCTTCATTTGTAATTGTACTGGGGTCGGGACGAGTCATCGGAAACGTTAACAACAAGGAAAGTAAAGGTTCTGATTCTATCCACCTCCGATCCTTTCATTACGACTGGCTCATGGACCTGTAGTTTTCCCCTGCTTAATTCAAGAACCAACTCATTGGTCTTGCTGTAATTGAGAAAGGGTTTGTTGTTATTTCAACACTGAGCCAGATTTTGTAACTCTCTCCGACATGCTGATTCGTCACCACATTTCATCCGGAATACGTCAGTGGTGTTGTCAGCACACTTGAATCTGGCGTTGGTGACGTGCTGAACCATACAGTCACATCTGTATCCCGAGTAGAGCCGAGGTATAGGCACACAGGCATGTGATGCATCTGCGCTGATGGCGATCGTGGGAAAGATGTTGCTGCAAATCCGAACTGACTGCGCTCGATCGCAATGAGTCTTTTCCATTGTAAGAGGAGTAAGGGACCGAGATTTTTCACTTGTATAAAACTTTACACCCTAGATCTCGGGCAGAATTGGACTATTTGGTCCAACGAGGCTGCACTGCCATTTCTGACGGCTGATCCATTTACATAGCCCAACTCTCCTGCGTTCTCCCGTATCCCTGACCAATCCAGAATATATCAAGCTCTATCTAATATAACGTAAACACGTAACCTCCTCAGACGCCCGTGGTGAAGAATTCCACAACTTATGTTCTCTTCCTCCCGAAATTCCTTTCCATCTCCGGTTTGATAGGATGGATTTCTATCTTATACTCTCCCATCACAGCAAATTTGCGCTTCACATTCACTGTGTCGAGGCCTTTGAACATTAAATGGTTTCAATGAGGTCACCCCTCAGTTTTCTGCAACCCAGTGAATACAGGCCGAGGGCCAACAAATTCTCTTCATTTGAAAAGCCGTTCAATCCTGGAATCATTTCCGCGAACTTCCATTGAACTCTGTCCGGAGTTGGCACATTCGTTGCTGAGAGCAGAAAACGCCACACAATACTGCAAGTCAGGTCTCCCTAATACTTTATTGACGCTCAACATTATATCCTTGCTTTTAAATGTAATTATTCCTGAAGGGAATACTGTTACGTACCAGCAGATATAGATCGGATATTTACTCCAGTTTCAATGTTATAACCACTATCTTTCTGACAATCTACTGAAAACACAAAAACTCAAATGAAATAATCAGAAGTTATCAGTTATTTGTGTATGTGTTGTGTGTGTCTGTTCGGCTCCCAAACAGTCAAGATTAGGAGCAATTATTTGTTTTAAGAGTCAGATGGCAAAGGTCCAGTAATCCACAGAATAAATGGTGGGAGAGATTTGTAAATCTACGCTAAAATGTAGAAAGAAAGCAGTTACGAAGAATTTCTCAGTTTCCACACATCAGCAAACAATAGAACAGTCGGCGAAAATAATATCCGTCGAATCGTTGCGAAATCCCCATCGAAATATCACCAGTTGACAGTCACGAAATATCCTTTCTTCCAAGTGGTTACCACATAACACTCCCGAATCCAGGTAAGGGTTAACAAGAGCGGTCCCACAGGATATTCCAACAAAAATCCACATACGGACTATATTAAATGCAAGTCACACACCTACAGACAGCTTGCAGTCCAAACTCTCTCTCTCTCTCTCGCTCTCTCTCTCTCTCTCCATCTCTCTCTCTCTCCTTCCAACCGAAAATCCCAGCTTGTTATACTGATACCATAGTCCCGTCT
This sequence comes from Hypanus sabinus, assembly GCF_030144855.1. Taxonomy (NCBI): domain Eukaryota; kingdom Metazoa; phylum Chordata; class Chondrichthyes; order Myliobatiformes; family Dasyatidae; genus Hypanus; species Hypanus sabinus. The sequence goes on from NW_026779618.1 coordinate 60,753, forward strand.
CACTCAGGCGTTTCTTAAAGTGACACTGACATTATCCGCAGGCACGTAACACCACCCCCAATAAAGGGAAATTTTGATCTGGATGAGCAAAATTTTAACTGCAAACTATATTATGTGATACAATACATTTATGGTCCATATAGCAGACTAATGTAACATATTACAGAAGCATATACGAATAGTAAATTCCACTCCACTATTAAAAAATACATCGCGAACTTAACATCTGCAAACACAATCGGTAATTATATTATCCTTGCCTTTATTGTGAGTTATCATGTGACCATACTCCTGCAAAATCAAATTCTATTGTTGAATTGGAGTCTCCTTAACCATGACCTGACCTAAAACATAATCAAGATATGTCACACTGGCATGTCCAAATCCACTCTTAGCTAAATTAACTGTAAGTTTGGATTTGAAAGCCTTTCAAAGAGCTGTTCCACTGCAGAGATATGGGCTTTACTGTGACCAAATCATCAATGTCGACGTCTGTATTCTAACCCTTGAATTACAGAATTAATCATTTTCTGAATGTTCCCGAAGCATTCTTCATTACAAATGACAGAACATTATATTCATACAACCAGAAGGTGTTACAAATGCAGAAATTTCTCTACCTCTATCCGTTAACGGAACACCAATACCCTTTCAACAAATCAATCTTTGTAAGAAACTTCGCCTTTTCATTCTTTTCTACACAATCATCAACCTTAGGGAAGGGATAAGCATCTGTTTTTCTTTTCGCAACGTATCTTTCTGTAAGCAGTGCAAAACCGGAACTGCCATCTGGTTTAGGTACCATAACTCAAGGCGAACTCCAATCTGAAGTAAAATGCTGGTTTCGGGACGAGTCCTCCGAAACGATAACAGTAAGGAATGTAAATTGCTGATCCGATCCACCTCTGATCCTTTGATTAGGACTGGCTCATGGATCTCCAGTTTCCTCTTACTGAAGTCATTAACCAAATCATTGGCCTTAATGTAATTGGGTAAGAGGTTGCTGTTATGGCAACACTCAGCCAGATTATCTTTCCCCTTCCGACATGCTAATTCGTCATCACATTTGATTCGGAATATGACAGTAGTGTTGTAAGAAAGCAAACTTGAATCTGACTTTGGTGCTGTGCTTAGCCACACAGTCACATCTGTATCTCGAGTAGAGTCGATGTATAGGCACACAGCCATGTGATGCATCTGCGCTGACGGAGATCGTGGGGAAGATGTTGCTGCAAATTTGAACTGACTGCGCTCGATCGCAATGAGTTTTTTCCATTGTAAGAGGAGTAAGGGACCGAGATTTTTCACTTCTATAAGACTTTATAATGTGAACCATGTGCTGAATTGGGTTATTCGGTCTATCGAGTCTGCTCCACCATTTCTGATGGCTGATCCATTTAAACTCTTAGCCCCAATCTCCTGCGTTCTCCCCGTATCCCTGACCAATCCAGAGTCTATAAGCTCTGCCTTACATAACGTAAACACATGTCTTACTCAGACGCCTGTAGCAACGAATTCCACAACATCCGTTCTCTTCCTAACGAAGGCCTTTCCATCTCCTTTTGGCCTCTACACTTCTTCGAAACCACCCGTCATCGTATCTTCGAACTTTCCATTGCAGCAATAACTAAAGACAATATGACTGTCCCGTTTTCCCTTTCGGGTTTTTTTCTGGTCTTAGTTTTAATACCGCAGGTTCCTAGATTAATATGAGTTACATCACAGGAAATAGTCTATCGAGATTCATTATATTCCCACCATATATGTGTTCCGTTCAACTTTATCTGCTACGATGCTGGAGTTGAAACCAACAAGAAACAGTTTCTGTTTAGGTGGAAGTATTTCTCCCTGCCGCTTCATGCTGCTCTGTCTTCATACTGTTCAGCACGAACATCTGTGGTCTCTTTGATTTAAACTGGAACTTCACATTTAACATTTCTTCTCAGACTGGAAATGACGGTAATGACGCTTATTTTTCAGTTACAAATTTGTGGAAACCTTTGCAAGCAGCTATAACATTTTTATCTCACTTCACCACCTTTTTTTTGTATTTTATCTAACATTATCTATTGTCGATTTGAGAAATGTCTAGCCGCCGTTACTATTTCTTTTTTGTCAAAATTATTAGTCAGTTATATTTAACTAAAAAAGGAGAGGTTAAAATGCAGGGTATGCCACTTATTGTCCTATAACGTAGAATATTTATCACTGCAATATTGTAGAATATCTGCCCGGTTCTCACAGCGACTACCGGGCAACTTCTTTTCTTTTTTAAGATGTATTATTTGGCTATGTTATTCTAATTGTTTAAATGTCAACAGTATATCTTTTAATTTCATACACAATCATTAAATCGCCTTCCCAAACTGTTTTACTGAGATCAGAGAATAAACCATATCATTTATTTATTCTGTGGACAATCCTCATATTGTGCTCATCTGCCTCTGATGGCTTTTATCTAATACCCTTGAGCATCGCTCATACTCCATTTTTCCACAATACCGATTGACTGACTGCCTTTCACACATGGCGTAGCAATGAGGCCCTCCATCTCGCTCTGCCCATAGCTTGGCAACAAATAATTAGAAGAATTCTTATTTGCTGCTTCATAACATTGCCACGGTTAACCAGTCGCGGTTAACCACATTAATCAGTCACGGTTGTTAGCTGTTAACTGAGCTACCGAACATTATTTATCAGGGCTTGGAAGACGGCGCGGCCATTGGTGAAGCCGAACGGCATACCCAGATTTTCGAAACGACCAAGAGGAGTGTTAATGGCTGTTTTCCATTCATCTCCCTCCCTTACCCTGACCAGGAGGTAGGCACTTCGTAGGTCCAATTTAGAGAAAATGGTGGCTCCGGGAAGGGGTTCGAAAGAGTTGATAAGGGACAGTGGATACTTATTCCATATGGTGAAGCTATTGAGGCCACGATTGTCAACGCAGCGACGCAGTGAGCCGTCTTTCTTTCACACAGAAGAAACCTGCGCCTACAGGGGCAGATATGGGTCGGATAATGCCAGCCGCCAGACAGTCATTTAAGTAAGACTCCATTGCTTCTCTTTCTGGCCGGGACAGATTATACAGCCGACTGGTAGGCAGAGGAGCTCCGGGGAGAAGGTCAATTGCGCAATCGTAAGAGCTGTATGGAGGCAGGAAAAGAGCCGGTTGTTTGCTAAACACTTCACCCAGATCATGATATTCTGCTGGAATTTTGGATAAGTCGGGGGTTTCAGAGTCAGACGAGGTCGCCCTTACTTCCACTGGGGAAAGGGCCAGTTGTACACAAAAGGAGTGACAAAACGAACTGTCTATGTTCCCGGTGGACCAGTCGATGTGGGGATTATGGCAGCTTAACCAGGGGTAACCAAGAACTATCGGAGCTTGAGGAGCATAGGAAGCGAACCCGAAATGCAGGACACAAGCACGCAGATTAAGTCTAGATGCTTGCACGGGCGTAAACGCCGAAAAGCAAACAGGAGGGATCTTGACACGGAGCCTTGACTTAGAGCGCGGACACGAAGGCTTGACGCGGAGCCTTTACTCAGAGTCCCATAGGTACACCTTGAAACAGGAGCTAAACTTAGAACAAACTGTTCTAAGCAGTAGGAAAAGGTCGTTATCTCACAGGGAAAATGTCCAAGGTCTGGCAACCAGTGGTTTTGACGTAGAGATTCTTAAACGGATTCTTTGATGGAAACCAGGTGTGCTATCATCATAGAGAATTGGAAGCAATTTGGGAAATTAATGATGGGGCTCATGGTATATTCAAAGAAATTTAGGAGCAAGATAGGGAATTAACGACCGGGATCATGACAGTACCCACACTCCTCCCCTCAACGGGAGCCTCCAGACCATCCCTCAGGCTTCTCCGGATGGTCCTGATGGAAATCACGGATTTGGGAAGTGTCCAAAATGAAGGACCGGATTATACAGGAACGTTCCTCTGGGCCGTATCCCTCGCAATCGAACAGGTATTGGAGGTCCCTGCTTTGGCGGAACACTTCCAGTATTCGCCGCACGGTGTACGCTGGGTGGTCGTGTATAATCCGGGCGGGTGGAGGGGGGTCGGCAGAAGGGCTTAAAGGGCTGACAGAGACCGGCTTCAATTGGGAAACGTGGAATGTAGGATGGATGTGCATAGATTTGGGTAGTTTGAGTCGTCCCGCAGAGGGGTTGATAATACTCTCAATCTCGAATGGTTCCAGGAAACGTGGGGTGAGTTTCATGGGCTCCGTTCTTGAGCTGGATGTCTTTAGCAGAGAGCTAAAGCATCTGTCCAGACCGATAATGAGTTGCAGGAACCGATGGCGATCGGATAGGGGACGAAGCAATCCAGCAGGTGGTCGGTGGGAGGCTTTTCCAGGGGAACAAACACAACAGGCCGAGACAAAGGAGCGGGTGTCAGCGTCCATGGAGGGCCACCAAAACGTCTTTCTCTGGAGGGACAGAGTCCGATCGATCCCGGCATGACAGGCGAAACGGGACGAGTGCCCCCACTGGAGAACCGGAGACCGAACGGAATCGGACACAAAGAGGCGACTTGAGGATCTGTTGCCTGGGACTGGTTGAGTCCGTTGGGCCTGTTTGACGATGGCCTCTGTCTCCCAGGTGGGGGCAGTCACTACACTGGATGGTAGCAGGATGGTCTTGGGGTTGGGAAGGCCCTCCTCGGAAACGTATTGACGGGAGAGAACATCGGGCTGCCGTTCTTGGACCCCGGATGATAAGTGAGTGCAATGCTGTTCCGACCAAAAAATAATGCCCAACGGGCCTGACGGGAATTCCTGCCATTGGCTGTTTGGGTATAAACAAGGTTCTTGTTATCGGTCCAGACGATAAACCGATGTTCGGCTCCCTCCTGCCAGTGCCTCCCCAGCTCCAAAGCAAGCTTGACTGCCAATAACTCCCGGTTCCCTACGTCGTAATTTCGTTCGGCGGGGGATAACCGGCGAGAAAAAAAGGCAAAGGGATCAATTTTTTGATAAGGGCCTGAACGTTGGGAGAGGATCGCTCCCACCCCAGAGACGGAGGCGTCAACCTCCACAATGAATTGACAAGAGTGATCTGGTTGGACCAGAATGGGAGCGGAGGTGAAATGCCTCTTCAACTCTGAGAAGGTAGCGTCCGCTTAGGAATCCCACTGAAAAGGAGTTTTAGGAGAGGTGAGACGAGTAAGGGGCGCTACCACCCGGATGTAATCTCTGATGAAACGATGATAAAAGTTAGCGAACCACAGAAACCGCTGGAGTTGTTTGAGTATCGTGGATGGTGGCTACTCTGCTACCGCCCGGATCTTTTCGGGATCCGCCCTCACCTGCCCGCTCTCGATGAGATAACCTAAGAAGCTGACTGAAGAAACGTGAAATTCGCACCTCAGCTTTTAAGAACAATTTGTTCTCCCAAAGCCTCTGCAGAACCTGACGGACAAAGGAGGCGTGTTCTTGAAGATTGCTGGGGAAGATTAAAATATCATCCAAATAAACAATCACGATGCGGTTAATAAAATCTCTAAGGACATCGTTTATCGTGGGGGCGGGGGGGGTGGGTTCTGGCATTGGTGAGACCGAACGGCATTACCAGCTATTCGAAGTGACCAAGAGGGGTGTTGAACGCGGTTTTCCACTCATCACCCTCCCTTATCCTGACCAGATGATAGGTACTTCGTAGGTCCAACTTGGAGAAGATGGTAGCTCTGTGAAGTGGTTCGAAAGCAGAGTTGAGAAGGGGCAGTGGATATTTGTTCTTTACGGTTATGCTCTTTACGCCTCGGTAATCAACGCAGGGGCGCAGTCCCCACAAAGAAGACACCTGCGCCAACAGGAGAGGATGAGTGTAGGATAATGTTCGCCGAGAGAGATGCATTAAACTACGTCTCCACTGCCTCCCTATCAGGCGGGGGCAAGTTATACAGCCGACCGGTGGGCAGAGGGGCCCCGGGGAGAATGTCGATTGCGCAATCATAAGGACGGTGTGGAGGCAAGGAGAGGGTCCGTTGATTCCTGAAAACTGCTAGATGTGAGGATTGTGGTGGACCAGCCAGGGATACCGAAATATGGGAGCTTGGGAGAAGGAACTTAAATTGTATCTGCTCCAGATGGCTCCCGGACAGAATTAGAGACAGGCGTGGTGTGCAGTTTGTGACCCGGGACGGAAGTCTGTCGTCTAGTTCCCAGGCTTCCAGAGGGTTACTCAAAGGCCCCCAAGGAATCCGGCCGGGAGGCTATATTTTCATGCAGAAGATTGGCCTCAACACCGGAGTCCACTATAGCTAACACAGGCAGGGATTGTTTGCTGTAACATAAATTACCGGGATAAGCATCCGGTTTCTGGGACGGATAGGAATGTTGTCTGGTTCACCAGGGTCCCCTTTCTACTGGTGAGCCTTCCTTCTTTGGTTGAAGAGGACAGGTAGCTCGGAAGTGGCCGGACTTGCTGCAACATAGACATTCACCCGCTCTCAGTCTCCAGAGTCGCTCAGCGAGAGAGAGGTGGTTCCATCCCAGCTGCATAAATGGCTCTTCCGTGTCCGCGGAAATCACCGGGCTGGGAGCTACTCTTGGAGCAGGAGGAGAAGAGAGAGTTGTTCTGGCGAGAGGCAAAATCGAATGGCGTGGAGTGGCCAAGGGTTGTGGACGAGCAGACCTTTACCTATAGCGTTCTCGGAGACCATTGCCCCACCTGGTGGTGAGTGAGATTAATTAATCCAGGCTGTTGGTGTCGTCTCTTGCCGCCAACTCGTCTTTCACCCTGTCGCTGAGCCCACCTCGAAATACCTCTTGGAGTGCCTCATCATTCCACACCGAGTGCCGCTCACGTCCGACTCGGAATATTCGGCGAGACTGCGGGAGCCCTGACAGAGAGTGAGTAGACGCTTGGCAGCATCTTTACGGGGTGGTCAGAGATCTTTCTTTGATCTTTAGCGGACAGGGAACGGAGACTATACAGCAAACTTGAATCTGGCTTTGGTGCTGTGCTTAGCCACACAGTCACATGTATAGCGCGAGTAGAGTTGCGGTCTAAGCCCAGAGCGTGTGGTGCATCTGTGCTGATAGAGATCAGGGTGGACGTGTTGTTGCAAATCCGAACTGGCTCGGCTCGATCTAAATAACTCCTTTTCATGGTAAGGGGAAAGAGACAGAGGATTTTCAGATTGTACAACTTGATATATGAGCATAATTCTTGAACGATCATCACGTGTATCCACAGTCTCTTGGGAAACCTCCTTTAAAACACTGGGCAGAACACCATCTGGTCCAGGTGGCTTGTCTACCATCAGACCTTTCCGTTTCCCAAGGTATGTCTCCTTCGTAATCGCAGGTTCACACACTTCTAACCCTGACACTCCGGAACTTCCGACACGTTGTTTGTGTCCCCCACAGTGTAGAATGATGGGAAATACTTATTCAGTTCGTCCGCCATTTCTTTGGCTCCCATTGGTATTTCTGCAGCGTCAATTTTCAGCGGTCCAATATCGTCCAATATTCAATTTCACGTCTTTTAAACGTGAAGTATCTTAAGAAGTTTCTGCTATCCGCCTTAATATTGTAAGTCGCCTTCATGAAATTTTCAGAAGCTTTCAATTGGTTTTCAATCGCATCCTAATACTCTAACTTCCCGCTATTTTTCTCTATTATATGCCGTCTCTTTGGCATTTATGTTGGCTTTGAATGCTCTTCTTACCCACGGTTGTGTCATCTTGCCATTTGAATACATCCTCCACTCTGCTTCCTCTTTCGAATGATTACAGTTCATTTTTTACCAATAGTGCAACGCAATCCCCTCTACCTATTTCGATACAATATGTATCGTTGGACGTGCAACTGCCAGCTATAAGATTCTTTGAATCACGGTTAGTGATACATACAACGTCATACCTGTCACTGCGTAACATTGCCTGAAGTGCAACTACCTTTTTCTGTATATTGCCTGCATTCAAGTAAAGCATCTTCAGTCCGACAATCACTGTTTTTCACTTTATCCACCTTTAGCAATGTAACGTATCGTGTCGATTGCAATTTTGGCCTGTCATCAGTCCCTAATTGCTAGGAGTCTCACTATATACTGTCTCTGTTTGTAAGCCAGCGCTATCACTCTTATTCTCATCCAATGCCAAATCAGTTAACATAAATCAAAAAGCAAATTAGATTTCCTTTATTAATTTAAGAACTAGTAAGAGCTGCGCAAATCTGTTACAAATGATACTTATTTGAAAGTGATAATAAATTAGAAAACAAGTATCTGGAAATTTGTGTACCACGGAAAGGATACGTGGCATTCTCCTTTGAAAACCAGATCAAAACTAAAAGAATGTATATTTTACTGTGACTTCCCCGATGAGCGATATGAATTGCGCAGTAACAAATGTGTAGAAATGGCTTACGTTAATTGTTTGTTCACTGGGCTGTCTCTGATGTGACTAATGAGCTGCTAAGATTAATTTGGTGATTGCAGTATCCCCTCCCTTATAAGCACGCGCAAAGCAATCAGAGATAGTTTTGGGCAGCAGGAACAGTGTCAACTGATCCTCACGTCACACGGAAAATGGAGTATCCAGCAATTTTCCACATAGAGAGTATTTATTATCCTGTACTGACTGCGATTGGTATTCCCAGTAAGTAACTGGAGCTTCTTGTGCGATTTCCGCTTGCTCTATCTACTGCACGATATCATATTTGCTGTAAAAATATATTGCACGAAGTGCCTTGTCTGACAAGGGATTTCGGTCGAGTCAGGTTGAAGCATATATTTTTCTCACTCTGACCGAACAGATCTTTCCTGTCGCTGGTTTCTTTGTCAACTGCAATAACCAGTCGTGTTCCAACATTTTCCGTTTCCCGATATTCCAAAATATTAATGGTTTTTATACCTCGAAGTCTCAGCCCATTCCTATCGACCTGCCGCGGGACCATCGTTCATTCACACTAGCATGCAACAAATGAGATTTCATTTTGAATATAATTGTCTAAAAATCTTTTCAATTGCAACAATAACCAAAGCAAATATGACTGTCCCGTTTTCCATGTTGGATTTGTGTGTTCTGGTCTTAATTTTAACGCTGCAGGATCCTGGACTCACATGTATTACATAAGTGGAAACAGAAATATCTGAGCCCATTGTATTCCTGTTCTCAAAGTTCCGTTCAGCTACAATGCTAGAGTTATTTTGGATTGTTGCGTTGATAAGAAATCCGCTGTTAACAATGCCGTGGTCTGCGGAATCACATTCAAAACTGCGGGTAATTTGCCGACTCGGTTCTTTCTCCGATCCCTCCCTTGGCATCAAGCACGAATGTAAGCTCGAATGAACTGTGTAAACACTTCGTGGATCGAAGCCAGTTCAATCAGTGTGTAATCAATTCTTTGTATGCAAATCAAGTAAAATGCAGCGGATTTTGTGAGCTTGAAACTAACACTTATTTCTTCCTTGCAGTTAATTTAATGGCGATTGTGATACTCTGTCTTCGAAAATGCGGACTCTCCAAATGCATCACCCTTTACCTCGTAGCGATGGCAACAGCTGATTTAATGGGTGTTATCATAGGCGTTCTACTAGAGCGGATCAATAATATTTACGGTTTCGCAAATGTTTTGTTCATCACTCCGATTTGTGCTCTGACAGTTGTGCTTCGGTTCGCAGCCACGGACTGTTCTGTCTGGTTGACAGTGGCTTTCACATTTGATCGATGTATTGCAATTTGTAGCCAAAAGCTGCGGAAACGAGTTTGCACCGAACGAACAGCGACTATAGTGGTGATGATTGTGAGCATAGGGAGCTGCCTGAGGTGTTTTCCATATTACTTTGCAGTAGCTCCTGTCGTGATTATTGACAACGTTCAATGGTACTGCACTGACAAGGCAGATTACTTTAGTTCACCAGTGTGGAAAGTTTACCAGATGGTTGATGGTATCATTGCATCTTTACTGCCAATCGGTTTAATTCTAGTGTTCAATGCCTTAACAATCAGTCATATCATCGACGCAAACAGAATCCGCCGAGGATTCCGGAACATCAATGACAACAAGAAAGACTCAGAGGTGGCGAACCGGAGAAAATCAATGATTTTGCTGTTCGCTCTATCAGCCAATTTCATTTTATTGTGGATCCCCTGTATAGTCTCCACTATGATCTGGCAGGCTCAGAATTACTTTTATACAGACAGATATCTTAATTCGCCGTCTTTTATCCTGCAAGAGTCTGGGTACATGTTGCAATTTCTCTGTACGTGCACCAACACGTGTATCTACATATTGTCCCAGAAGAAATTCAGGGAAGAAATTAAGAAAGAAGTGAATCATCTGGTCACTTTGAATGGCCGACTCTGCAGATAAGACGTAAGTTGATTTGTATATTTTGTAATTAAGTCACATGAAGTTTTTTAATAATGGGCAGGTTTGATCAAAAGTCTGGTCTGCCTGGCGTGCTGCCTGCATGCTAGGATACCGTTTCGCACCAACGCTAGCGAGTTTAATTTCCTCAAATGAGCCAGCGAATAAAGTGTTGCTGATGTGATATTTACACAGGCAGAATTACATTTAATTCACAGGAAAAATAGCGAATGCTTAGTCAACGTACAGAATGATGCTGGCATGATCCTTAATTTGTTTGATGTATCTATTAATCGACTGATCATCGATCCACTGAACACACGCATAGATATCATCCGAGAGTCCGTGTATTAGAATCGGATCTCCGTTGTACCAGGTTCACGAAATGAGGAGTCACACTTTTCCCTGAAGACGGGAAATATACAACATAAGAGAATGAATCCTTAGTCTGACACGTCAATTGCTCTGCCTTGCCGTTTTAATCTATCAGAAATGCAACCTCAACTTCACCTTCACAAAAGAACATCGCTTTCTCTTTCTGGTGGTACAATGATTTATTTCATCGATATGATTTCATTCCAGGAGGTTTGCCAAGCCAACATCAAGCTGTGTGTCCTTAATCATGAAGAAAAGAAAATGTGCAGGTTCTGGAAATGCGTTGTCCAAAATCACGCTGCAGTGGCGTTCAATTTAAGCACGTGTGCTCCAGAGCTAAAGGGCATTAATAATGACTCGACATTTCTTCATAGTGTGAATGTGTTCAAGTACTTTCCCCTACGAGAGTTACCTTTTTATCCACACGTAGTGCTCTTTGTTTCGTGCAACAGATTCATTGCTGAATTGCAGAATTTCTCCAGACGCCATTTCTATGTTTTTGGCAACATCTTTGTTCAGTTATGTTTTACTAAAATAAAGTAGAGGTTAGAATGAAACCTAAAGCCACTTACTGAACGATAACCGAGACGATTTATTGTTACAATGTGGAATTTTTGTCCTCTCTCACAGCCATTACCACACGACTGCTTACCTTCTTAATTTTATGAAAATGTAAGTCGAATTATATGGTTATTCAATGTAATGCTTAAATTGTGTTTTTTTTTCATTTACGTTTTTATCATTAATCATTCATAGTTTTCATCCGTGAGTCCAGTTCCCCAGCCTTCGGGACCGGTGAACCATTCATACTGTACCCTCTACCTTTGCCCTTTTCTGCATGGCTGTTCTGTATTTCCTTATTAACGGTGAAAGCACAGGGTCCTGACACAATCCAACAAAGCTCTCCGGGTCATTGAAGCATGTAGACTTCCAAACCCTAGAATAAGTTTGAAGTCCGCTGGAAGGATTTCTCCACAACACCGGATGTAAAGGAGCTTGTTACCTCTTAAGCTTCTTTATAAATCGACATTCCAAAATTCCTCATCCACGGTATAATCTCTTTTGATTATTACATCATCGTCGTCATAACGATGTCCAGTTACCTACTTCGTGCTTCATTAATGCAACACTGTTGGACTATAAATAACATTCACCAATACTCTCAGCTCTTTATCTCCCTTAGACTCATACAAACTCGAACTTCCCCAGAACTTTTCTCTGTGCCTCTTCAATAAAAACTACTTTTCATCGCAATACTGACCTTACTTTCTAAGCCTGTTGTTGTATAAACTATATTCTTTCAAATGATCGCGTAAGGTGATCATGCATACGGCAGCTGACTCTGACCCCGCACATTCAATACTATCCAGCTGTTAGAACAACAGTTGTTGGGAGGTAACTTGCCCTATTCTGCTTGAATTCATTGTTGCGTAGAATAAACTCTAAATTCTTCTGTCATACATTCTGATACTTCCACAACATTGTTCACTTTTACATCAACCAGAGTGTCCAATATAAAAGTGTTGTGAATGCATGTCTGTTGCCCTCAGTCCCCGCCAGAATTTTTATGGTCAGCGACGTGAAACCTGTTGTCACATAACACACCAGAGGCCTTTCAGCGCCCTATATCTATAGCATTCCTGTTGGATGTAACCACCCAAATCCCGCTATCAACATCAGCCTCACAGCCCAAGTCATGTTTCCTCTTGTATTTAGTTCTCGCTCCCTTCTCGATTCTACCATCAGGCAGATTGCGCAGAACCATAGGTCCCACTCGCGCAGTTTCAGGAATGGTTATTACTGTACGACTATCAGCATCATTAGCAATGTGAATGACATCAGGCACCACAACTCTGTGCAGATTCCATAATCAACTGACTCGCTTTCAAGGACGGTACACCACCATAAGACCATACCCTGATGTTGAGGGGTAATAACTGCTTCTGAACCTGGTAGTGTACATCATGAAGTTCCTCTACTTTGGTCCAGGTGGCCGCACTGAAATGAGAGAATGTCCTCGAGGCTAGAGAGACTCTGATGATGGATGCCGCGTTCCTGCGGCCACGTTTCATGCAACAGTGCTGATGGCGATAGTGGGGAAGATGTTGCTGCAAATCCGAACTGACTGCGCTCGATCGCAATGAGTCTTTTCCATTGTAAGAGGTGTGAGGGACCGAGATTTTTCACTTGTATAAAACTTTACACCCTAAAACTCGGGCAGAATTGGACTATTTGGTCCAACGAGGCTGCACCGCCATTTCTGACGGCTGATCCATTTACATAGCCCCACTGTCCTGCGTTCTCCCGTATCCCTGACCAATCCAGAATATATCAAGCTCTATCTAATATAACGTAAAGACGTAACCTCCTCAGACGCCCGTGGTGAAGAATTCCACAACTTATGTTCTCCTCCTCCCGAAATTCCTTTCCATCTCCGGTCTGATAGGATGGAGTTCTATCTTATACTCTCCCATCACAGCAAATTTGCGCTTCACATTCACTCTGTCGAGGCCTTTGAACATTAAATGGTTTCAATGAGGTCACCCCTCAGTTTTCTGCAACCCAGTGAATACAGGCCGAGGGCCAACAAATTCTCTTCATTTGAAAAGCCGTTCAATCCTGGAATCATTTCCGCGAACTTCCATTGAACTCTGTCCGGAGTTGGCACATTCGTTGCTGAGAGCAGAAAACGGCACACAATACTGCAAGTCAGGTCTCCCTAATACTTTATTGACGCTAAACTTTATATCCTTGCTTTTAAATGTAATTATTCCTGAAGGGAATACTGTTACGTACCAGCAGATATAGATCGGATATTTACTCCAGTTTCAATGTTATAACCACTATCTTTCTGACAATCTACTGAAAACACAAAAACTCAAATGAAATAATCAGAAGTTATCAGTTATTTGCGTATGTGTTGTGTGTGTCTGTTCGGCTCCCAAACAGTCAAGATTAGGAGCAATTATTTGTCTTAAGAGTCAGATGGCAAAGGTCCAGTAATCCACAGAATAAATGGTGGGAGAGATTTGTAAATCTACGCTAAAATGTAGAAAGAAAGCAGTTACGAAGAATTTCTCAGTTTCCACACATCAGCAAACAATAGAACAGTCGGCGAAAATAATATCCGTCGAATCGTTGCGAAATCCCCATCGAAATATCACCAGGTGACAGTCACGAAATATCCTTTCTTCCAAGTGGTTACCACATTACACTCCCGAATCTCTCTCTCTCTCTCTGTCTCTCTCTCTCTCTCTCTCTCTCTCTCTCTCTCTCTCTCTCTCTCTCTCTCTCTCTCTCTCTCTCTCTCTCTCTCTCTCTCTCTCTCTCTCTCTCCATCTCTCTCTCTCTCCTTCCAACCGAAAATCCCAGCTTGTTATACTGATACCATAGTTCCGTCTCACTCAGGCGTTTCTTAAAGTGACACTGACATTATCCGCAGGCACGTAACACCACCCCCAATAAAGGGAAATTTTGATCTGGATGAGCAAAATTTTAACTGCAAACTATATTATGTGATACAATACATTTATGGTCCATATAGCAAACTAATGTAACATATTACAGAAGCATATACGAATAGTAAATTCCACTCCACTATTAAAAAATACATCGCGAACTTAACATCTGCAAACACAATCGGTAATTATATTATCCTTGCCTTTATTGTGAATTATCATGTGACCATACTCCTGCAAAATCAAATTCTATTGTTGAATTGGAGTCTCCTAAACCATGACCTGACCTAAAACATAATCAAGATATGTCACACTGGCATGTCCAAATCCACTCTTAGCTAAATTAACTGTAAGTTTGGATTTGAAAGCCTTTCAAAGAGCTGTTCCACTGCAGAGATATGGGCTTTACTGTGACCAAATCATCAATGTCGACATCTGTATTCTAACCCTTGAATTACAGAATTAATCATTTTCTGAATGTTCCCGAAGCATTCTTCATTACAAATGACAGAACATTATATTCATACAACCAGAAGGTGTTACAAATGCAGAAATTTCTCTACCTCTATCCGTTAACGGAACACCAATACCCTTTCAACAAATCAATCTTTGTAAGAAACTTCGCCTTTTCATTCTTTTCTACACAATCATCAACCTTAGGGAAGGGATAAGCATCTGTTTTTCTTTTCGCAACGTATCTTTCTGTAATCAGTGCAAAACCGGAACTGCCATCTGGTTTAGGTACCATAACTCAAGGCGAACTCCAATCTGAAGTAAAATGCTGGTTTCAGGACGACTCCTCCGAAACGATAACAGTAAGGAATGTAAATTGCTGATCCGATCCACCTCTGATCCTTTGATTAGGACTGGCTCATGGATCTCGAGTTTCCTCCTACTGAAGTCATTAACCAATCATTGGCCTTAATGTAATTGGGTAAGAGGTTGCTGTTATGGCAACACTCAGCCAGATTATCTGTCCCCTTCCGACATGCTAATTCGTCATCACATTTGATTCGGAATATGACAGTAGTGTTGTAAGAAAGCAAACTTGAATCTGACTTTGGTGCTGTGCTTAGCCACACAGTCACATCTGTATCTCGAGTAGAGTCGATGTATAGGCACACAGCCATGTGATGCATCTGCGCTGACGGAGATCGTGGGGAAGATGTTGCTGCAAATCTGAACTGACTGCGCTCGATCGCAATGAGTTTTTTCCATTGTAAGAGGAGTAAGGGACCGAGATTTTTCACTTCTATAAGACTTTATAATGTGAACCATGTGCAGAATTGGGTTATTCGGTCTACCGAGTCGGCTCCACCATTTCTGATGGCTGATCCATTTAAACTCTTAGCCCCAATCTCCTGCGTTCTCCCCGTATCCCTGACCAATCCAGAGTCTATAAGCTCTGCCTTACATAACGTAAACACATGTCTTACTCAGACGCCTGTAGCAACGAATTCCACAACATCCGTTCTCTTCCTAACGAAGGCCTCTCCATCTCCTTTTGGCCTCTACACTTCCTCCAAACCACATGCTCCACCACCTGTCATCGTATCTTCGAACTTTCCATTGCAGCAATAACTAAAGACAATATGACTGTCCCGTTTTCCCTTTCGGGTTTTTTTCTGGTCTTAGTTTTAATACCGCAGGTTTCTAGATTAATATGTGTTACATCACAGGAAATAGTCGATCGAGATTCATTATATTCCCACCAAATATGTGTTCCGTTCAACTTTATCAGCTACGATGCTGGAGTTGAAACCAACAAGAAACAGTTTCTGTTTAGGTGCAAGTATTTCTCCCTGCCGCTTCATGCTGCTCTGTCTTCATACTGTTCAGCACGAACATCTGTGGTCTCTTTGATTTAAACTGGAACTTCACCTTTAACATTTCTTCTCAGACTGCAAATGACGGTAATGAGTCCCATCTTATCGCTTATTTTTCCGTTACAAATTTGTGGAAACCTTTGCAAGCAGCTATAACATTTTTATCTCACTTCACCACCTTCTTTTTGTTTTTTTATCTAACATTATCTATTGTTCATTTGAGAAATGTCTAGCCGCTATTACTATTTCTTTTTTGTCAAAATTATTAGTCAGTTATATTTAACTAAAATATGAGTGGTTAAAATGCAGGGTATGCCACTTATTGTCCTATAACTTAGAATATTTATCACTGCAATATTGAAGAATATCTGCCCTGTTCTCACAGCGACTACTGGGCAACTTCTTTTCTTTTTGAAGACGTATTATTTGGCTATGTTATTCTAATTGTTTAAATGTCAACAGTATATCTTTTAATTTCATACACAATCATTAAATCGCCTTCCCAAACTGTTTTACTGAGATCAGAGAATAAACCATATCATTTATTTATTCTGTGGACAATCCTCATATTGTGCTCATCTGCCTCTGATGGCTTTTATCTAATACCCTTGAGCATCGCTCATACTCCATTTTTCCACAATACCGATTGACTGACTGCCTTTCACACATGGCGTAGCAATGAGGCCCTCCATCTCGCTCTGCCCATAGCTTGGCAACAAATAATTAGAAGAATTCTTATTTGCTGCTTCATAACATTGCCACGGTTAACCAGTCGCGGTTAACCACATTAATCAGTCACGGTTGTTGGCTGTCAACTGAGCTACCGAACATTATTTATCAGGGCTTGGAAGACGGCGCGGCCATTGGTGAAGCCGAACGGCATGACCAGATTTTTGAAACGACCAAGAGGAGTGTTAATGGCTGTTTTCCATTCATCTCCCTCCCTTACCCTGACCAGGTAGTAAGCACTCCGTAGGTCCAATTTAGAGAAAATGGTGGCTCCGGGAAGGGGTTCGAAAGAGTTGATAAGGGACAGTGGATACTTATTTATTATGGTGAAGCTATTGAGGCCACGATAGTCAACGCAGCGACGCAGTGAGCCGTCTTTCTTTCACACAGAGAAGAAACCTGCGCCTACAGGGGGAGATGAGGGTTGGATCATGCCAGCCGCCAGACAGTCATTTAAGTAAGACTCCATTGCTTCTCTTTCTGGCCGGGACGGATTATACAGCCGACTGGTAGGCAGAGGAGCTCCGGGGAGAAGGTCAATTGCGCAATCGTAAGAGCTGTATGGAGGCAGGAAAAGAACCGGTTGTTTGCTAAACACTTCGCCCAGATCATGATATTCTGCTGGAACCTTGGATAAGTCGGGGGTTTCAGAGTCAGACGAGGTCGCCCTTACTTCCACTGGGGAAAGGGCCAGTTGTACACAAAAGGAGTGACACAACGAACTGTCTATGTTCCCGGTGGACCAGTCGATGTGGGGATTATGGCAGCTTAACCAGGGGTAACCAAGAACTATCGGAGCTTGAGGAGCATAGGAAGCGAACCCGAAATGCAGGACACAAGCACGCAGATTAAGTCTAGATGCTTGCACGGGCGTAAACGCCGAAAAGCAAACAGGAGGGATCTTGACACGGAGCCTTGACTTAGAGCCCGGACACGAAGGCTTGACGCGGAGCCTTTACTCGGAGTCCCATAGATAAACCTTGAAACAGGAGCTAAACTTAGAACAAACGGTTCTAAGCAGTAGGAAAAGGTCGTTATCTCACAGGGAAAAAGACCAAGGTCTGGCAACCAGTGGTTGTGACGTAGAGATTCTTAAACGGATTCTTTGATGGAAACCAGGTGTGCCATCATCATAGAGAATTGGAAGCAATTTGGGAAATTAACGATGGGGCTCATGGTATATTCAAAGAAATTTAGGAGCAAGATAGGGAATTAACGACCGGGATCATGACAGTACCCACACTCCTCCCCTCAACGGGAGCCTCCAGACCATTCCTCAGGCTTCTCCGGATGGTCCTGATGGAAATCACGGATTTGGGAAGTGTCCAAAATGAAGGACCGGGAAATACAAGAACGTTCCTCTGGGCCGTATCCCTCGCAATCGAACAGGTATTGGAGGTCCCTGCCTTGGCGGCACACTTCCAGTATTCGCCGCACGGTGTACGCTGGGTGGTCGTCTATAATCCGGGCGGGTGGAGGGGGTTCGGCAGAAGGGCTTAAAGGGCTGACAGAGACCGGCTTCAATTGGGAAACGTGGAATGTAGGATGGATGTGCATAGATTTGGGTAGTTTGAGTCGTCCCGCAGAGGTGTTGATAATACTCTCAATCTCGAATGGTTCCAGGAAACGTGGGGTGAGTTTCATGGGCTCCGTTCTTGAGCTGGATGTCTTTAGCAGAGAGCTAAAGCATCTGTCCAGACCGATAATGAGTTGCAGGAACCGATGGCGATCGGATAGGGGACGAAGCAATCCAGCAGGTGGTCGGTGGGAGACTTTTCCGGGGGAACAAACACAACAGGCCGAGACAAAGGAGCGGGTGTCAGCGTCCATGGAGGGCCACCAAAAAGTCTTTCTCTGGAGGGACAGAGTCCGATCGATCCCGGCATGACAGGCGAAACGGGACGAGTGCCCCCACTGGAGAACCGGAGACCAAACTGAATCGGACACAAAGAGGCGACTTGAGGGTCCGTTGCCTGGGACTGGTTGAGTCCGTTGGGCCTGTTTGACGATGGCCACGATCTCCCAGGTGGGGGCAGTCACTACACTGGATGATAGCAGGATGGTCTTGGGGTTGGGAAGGCCCTCCTCGGAAACGTATTGACGGGAGAGAACATCGGGCTGCCGTTCTTGGACCCCGAATGATAAGTGAGTGTAATCCTGTTCCGACCAAAAAATAATGCCCAACGGGCCTGACGGGAATTCCTGCCATTGGCATTGCCACTGCCTCCCCAACTCCAAAGCAAGCTTGACTGCCAATAACTCCCGGTTCCCTACGTCGTAATTACGTTCGACGGGGGATAACCGGCGAGAAAAGAAGGCACACGGATCAATTTTTTGGTAAAGGCCTGAACGTTTGGAGAGGATCGCTCCCACCCCAGAGTCGGAGGCGTCAACCTCCACAATGAATTGACAAGAGTGATCTGGTTGGACCAGGATGGGAGCGGAGGTGAAATGCCTCTTCAACTCTGAGAAGGCAGAATCTGCTTCGGAATCCCAATGAAAAGGGGTCTTAGGAGAGTTGAGATGTAATCTCTGATAAAACGACGATAAAAGTTTGCCAACCACAGAAACCGCTGGAGTTGCTTTGAGTGTCGTGGGTGTTGGCTATTCTGCTACCACCCGGGTCTTTTCGGGATCCGCCCTCACTTGCCCGCTCTCGATGAGATAACCTAAGAAGCTGACTGAAGAAACGTGAAATTCGCCCCTCAGCTTTTCAGAACAATTTGTTCTCCCAAAGACTCTGCAGAACCTGAAGGACATGGTAGGCGTGTTCTTGAAGATTGCTGGAGAAGATTAAAATATCATCCAAATAAACAAACACGATGCGGTTAATAAAATCTCTAAGGACATCGTTTATCGGGGAGGGGGGGTCTGGCATTGGTTGGGCCGAAGGGCATGACCAAGAAGTGACCAAGAGGGGTGTTGAACGCAGTTTTCCACTCATCTACCTCCCTTATCCTGACCAGATGATAGGTACTTCGTAGGTCCAACTTGGAGAAGATGGTAGCTCCGTGAAGTGGTTCGAAAGCAGAGTTGAGAAGGGGCAGCGGATATTTGTTCTTTATGGTTATGCTATTTACGCCTCGGTAATCAATGCAGGGGCGCAGTACCCACAAAGAAGACACCTGCGCCAACAGGGGAGGATGAGTGTCGGATAATACGCGCCGCGAGAGATGCATTAAAGTACGTCTCCACTGCCTCCCTTTCAGGCCGGGACAAGTTATACAGCCGACCGGTGGGCAGAGTGGCCCCGGAGAGAATGTCGATTGCGCAATCATAAGGGCGGTATGGAGGCAAGGAGAGGGTCCGTTGTTTGCTGAAAACTTCTCCCAGATCGTGGTACTCTACTGGAACTTGGATAGGTCGGGAGTTTCAGCGGCAGGCGAGGTCGCGGAGACTTTCACAAGGGAACGGACTGGTTGAAGACAAGTGGGGTGACAGAACGGGCTAGCTGGCTAGCTTCCCAGTGGATCGGTCGATGCTAGGAATATGGCGGACCAACCAGGGATACCAAAGAACTATAGGAGCTTGGGGGAAGGAATTTAACTTAAAGTGTATCTGCTCCAGATGGTTCCCGGAGAAAATAAGAGACAGGCGTGGTGTGCAGTTTGTGATCCGGGATGGAAGTCTGCCGTCTGGTTCCCGGGCTTCCAGAGGGTTACTCGAAAGCCCCCGAGGAATCCGGCCCGGGAGGCTATATTTCCATGCAGAAGATTGCCCTCAGCACCGGAGTCCACTACAGCTGACAGAGGCAGGGATTGTTTGCTGTAACATAAATTACCGGGATAAGCATCCGGGTTCTGGGACGGATAGGAATGTTGTCTGGCTCACCAGGGTCCCCTTTCTACTGGTGAGCCTTCTTTCTTTGGTTGAAGAGGACAGGTAGCTCGGAAGTGGCCGGACTGACTGCAGTATAGACATTCACCCGCTCTCAGTCTCCAGAGTCGCTCAGCGAGAGAGAGGTGGTTCCATCCCAGCTGCATAAGTTGCTCTTCCGGGGCCGTGGAAATCACCGGGCTGGGAGATACTCTTGCAGCAGGAAGAGGAGAGAGAGTTGTTCTGGCGAGAGGCAAAATCGAATGCCGTGAAGTGGCCAACGGTGGTGGACGAGCAGACCTTTTCCTATAGCATTCTCGGAGACCATTGCCCCACCTGGTGGTGAGTGAGATTACTGAATCCAAGCTGTTGGTGTCGTCTCTTAACGCCAACTCGTCTTTCTCCCTGTTGCTGAGCCCATCTCGAAATACCTCATCATTCCACACCGAGTGCCGCTCACGTCCGACTCGGAATACTCGGCGAACCTGTGGGAGCCCTGACAGAGAGTGAGTAGACGCTTAGCGGCATCTTTACGGGGAGGTCAAAGATCTTTCTTTGATCTTTAGCGGACAGGGAACGGAGACTATACACAACATCCCAAGGAGTTGATCAGACAAACACAGTAGGGAGTCCTGGCTGGCGAGGGCTTGTTGCAGGGTCTTCGTGTCCGCTGGGTCCATTCTTGGCCAGTTCGTTCTGATTCAGGAGCGTAGGAAACGAGCCCAAGTGCAGGACACAGGCATGGAGATTGCGTCTAGATGCATAGACGGGTGTAAACGCCGAAGAGCAAACAGGAGGAATCTTGACACGGAGCTCTGATATGGATCTTTGACACGGAGCCTTGACACGAAGTCTTGACGCGGCGCCTTGACTCAGGGAAACGGAGTCTCATAGGTAAACCTGGAGACAGGAGCTAGACTGATAACAAACGGTTCTAAGTGGTCGGGGAACGTGGTTATCTCACAGGAAAAACAAAGACCAACGGACTGGTGACTGGTAGTTGTGACGTAGGGTTTCCTATTCTGATTCTTTGATGGAAACCAGGTGTGCCATCATCATAGAGAATTGGAAGCAATTTGGGAAATTGCCGATGCGGACCATGGTATAATCGAAGAAAATTAGGAACAAGATAGGGAATTAACGATCGGGGCAATGAGAAGGAGAGGAAAACAAATTGAATCGTACCTGTTGCCGATGGTTCCAGGAGAGAAAGAGAGACAGGCTTGATGTGCAGTGTGTGACTCGGGCGAGCAGACTACCGTCCAATGCCCGAGATTCGAAGGGGGTACCCAACGGCTCCCGAGGTATTCCCACCAAGGAAGCTATGTTTTCATCCAAACGTTCTCCCCCAGTGCAGAGGTCACTAGTACTGACAGAGAAAGGGACTGCTGGTTAGAAGTAGTTTGGATCTGTATCCGGGTTCGGGGGACTGGTGGGAAAGTTGTCTGGCTCACCAGGGTCCCCTTCACTACTGGTGAGCCTTCCCGTTTGGCAGAAGGGGACCGGTAGCACAGAAATAACCGGACTGGCAGCAATATAGACAAACCCGCTCACTCAGTCTCCGGAATCGCTCTGCGGGAGAAAGACGGTTCCGTCCCAGCTGCATGAGTTCATCTCCAGGTACAGTGGATACGGCCGGGCTGTGAGGTATTCTAGAAGCAGTTGGAGAAGGGAGGCTTGTGCTGATGAGAGGTGGTAATGAGGGCCGTGGAGAGGCCAAAGGTGGCTGACGACCAGATCTTTGCCTGTGGCGTTCTTGGATACGATTATCCAACCTGGTGGCTCGGGAGATCAAGGTATCCAAGCTGTCGGTGTTATATCTTGCCGCCAAATCGTATTTCATCATGTCGCTGCGATCATTCAGAAATACCCCTTGGAGTGCCTCATTGTTGCACCCCGAGTCGGCCGCTAACGTCCGGAATTCCACAGAATATTCAGCAACACTGCGTGAGCCATGACGCAGAGTGAGTAGACGCTGAGCGGAGTCGTTAACACTGACGGGGTCGTCAACGATCGTCATTTCACGATAAAGGTGGCGAAGGATGAGCAGATATCCGGTTGATCGTCCCAAACACACTAAGGCACTTTAAACCCATGATATAAGCAATCTTTGGTTTATCCGTGGAGTACATGAATGACTGCTGTTCAACTACCAGGGAGTACTGCAAAAGGAAGGCCCGGCATTTCACCAAATCCCCAGCATAGTGCTTTGGTTCCGGTACATGCGGCTTTCTTGGCCGGGGTCTTGCTGACACGTAGGTGGTTGCCACTACAGGCTGTCTGGGATAGCTGTACAGAGTTTCAGAAATGCAAGGGATAAACTGATTGGATAGTCCACGTATCCAATCAGGTCCACCTGGTCAGCGATCTTCGTTACGTCAGCAGACAAGGAACGGTGGTTCTCCAAGAAGACCCGGAGGATTTGATCATGCGAACCCAGTAGGGAGCCTTGGCTGGTGAGGGCATGTTGCAGGGTATTCGTGTCCGCTGGGTCCATTATGGACAGACCGTTCTATTGCAACGAATGAGGAGGACACAAGTGCAGGACACGGGCACGGAGATTTGCTTAGGATGCAGACATGAACGACAAGCAGGAGGAAGAACAGGTAGGCAGGAGACTGTTCAGAAAGCCTTTGATAAGGTTCCACAAAGGAGATTGGTGGACAAAATTAAGAGCACGTGGTATTGGGTGGAGGGAAATAACATGGATAGAAAATTGGTTGGCAGACAGAAAACAAGGAGTAGCGATTAACGGGTCCTTTTCAGAATGGCAGGCAGTGACTAGTGGGATACCGCAAGGCTCAATGCTGGGGCCGCAGCTATTTACAATATACATTAATGATTCAGATGAAGGGATTAAAAGTAACATTTGCAAATGTGCAGATGACACAAGACTGGGTGGCAGTGTGAAATATGAGGAGGATGTTAGGAGAATGCAGGGCGACTTGGACAGGTTGGGTGAATGGGAAGATGGATGGCAGATGAAGTTTAATGTGGATAAATGTGAGGTTGTCCACTTTGGTGGCAAGATCAGGAAGGCAGATTATTATCTGAATGGAGTCAAGTTAGAAATAGGGGAAGTTCAACGAGATCTAGGTGTCCTTGTTCGTCAGTCACTGGAATTAAAAATGCAGTTACAGCAGGCGGTGAAGAAAGCTAATGGCATGTTGGCCTTCATAACAAGAGAAGTTGAGCATAGGAGGAAAGAGGTCCTTCTGCTGTAGTACAGGGCCCTGGTGAGACCACACATGGAGTATTGTGTTCAGGCTTGGTCTCCAAATTTGAGAAAGGACATTCCTGCTATTGAGGGAGTGCAGCGTAGGTTCACGAGATCGATTCCCGGGATGGCGGGACCGTCATATGTTGAAATATTGTAGCGACTGGGCTTGTATGCACTGATGTTTCGAAGGATGAGAGGATATCTGATTGAAACATGTAAGATTTTTAAGGTATTGGACATGTTACAGGCAGGAAACATGTCCCCGATGTTGGGGGAGTTCAGAACCAAAGGCCACAGTTTAGTAATAAGGGGTAGGCCATTTAGAATGTTCAGGAAAAGCTTTTTCACCAAGAGAGTTGTGGATCTATGGAATGCTCTGCCTCAGAAGGCAGTGGAGGGCAATTCTCCGGATGCTTTCAAGAAAGAGTTAGATAGAGCTCTTAAAGATAGCGGAGTCAGGGGATATGGGGAGAAGGCAGGAACGAGGTACTGATTGTGGATGATCAGCCATGATCACATTGAATAGCGGTGCTGGCTCGAAGGGCCGAGTGACCTAATCCTGTCTCTATTGTCTATTGAGAAGGACAGAATATATTTTGACTCGGAGCGGAGAGAAAGAAACAGCGGACAAAACCCTTCTTATTACGGAGAGACAAAGTTACACTGAACTAGAACTTCCGAAGACTTAACGTGGCGCGGAGAGGCTGGGTTTCACAGGTAAATCTCTGAACAGGAATTGAGCTTAGAAAACTGGCCTTGACACGAAGAGACGGAGTTTCACATGTCATTCTCGCTAATGGAGCAACTTAGAACATACAGTCCTTATCTGCTGGGCACAGGTAAAACCAACGATCTGGCAATTACTGGTTGTAACACCGAGGTTCTTCTGCTGCAGGTCCTGATGGAAACCAGGTGTGCCGTCTTCAAAGAGAATTCGGAGCATTCGGAAATTAACGGTCGGAACCATGGCACGATCAAAGGAAATTAGGAGAAAATAAGGAATTAGCGATCGGGACCGTGACAATCAATAGATTATGATCAGTGTAATTATTTCTCTCTCTCTCTCTCTCTCTCTCTCTCTCTCTCTCTCTCTCTCTCTCTCTCTCTCTCTCTCTCTCTCTCTCTCTCTCTCTCTCTTTGTCTCTCACCTTTACTTTTCCGTCTGTTTCATATTTCACCTTCTAAAGATTTGCTTGTTTAGATTGGTTTTGCAGGCAGACTAACCCTGTTTGTTTATTTCTGAGAATTTCCCAAACAATATTATGACTAGAAAGGTTCTGCGATCTGCTGTGTGACGAGTGCTGTATTTCTCAGATCTATCGTGATGAAATTGCATGGATGTACGTCACGTGATAAAAGGATAATATGGCAATTATTTGTATTGCCGCACCGCCCGGGAAAGTTGTAACACAATGGTTCAAAAACGCCACGGCAGAGGTCCCACAGATCACAGATACAGTTTATTCAGTGATACTGCGCGGATCAGGCCCTTCCTACTCAACGAACAACGTCGGCCAGCAATCCGCGTATTTAACCCCAGCACCATCATGGAATAACTTACCATTGCCAATTGTGTTATGGTCCGCTCCAGGAAGACCGCGTTCCGGTTCACGGTCCGGCCCGTGGACACCGGGCTCCGGGTCTTCTCGCTGTCCGTGTTTTCAGTCGGGCTTAATCACAAGCACCTGATTCTCGTATTGGGTCTGGAATGTAAGTGTCCCTGGGTCCGAGTGTCCTTGCTGGTTTGTCTCATCGTTATCCCGCCCTCACCTCTGTGGGGTAAGTCAGGCCATTTTTGCCGTTACCCTACGGTGGTATCTGTCCTTTCCTGTCCTTGCCTCCGTGGGATAAGTCAGGCAGTCATTGCTGTTACCCTGAGGCTAGACTATTCCCTTCCTTCCCTCTGAAGCCTGGCCTGAAGCCCTGCCTGCAGCCTACACCTCAAACCGTGCTTGCTACCCAGACCTGAAGCCTTGCCGGTGACCTCGCCTGTATCGCCGTCAAGTTCAGCCGCCGGTTGAGAATGGAGGCTTTGCACGCCAACAGAAGGAACCATCTATCGTTGAGCATAGAACTTTGTGTTTCTGTGGTTAGTGTCCGTGTATGAGTCCCGGCCCTATGTCCTGTTCTCAAGGAGAGGTCCCAGCTCTGTGTTCTGTGTTCCAGTGCTCCAGCCCAAGGCTCAGTGTTCCTGTGCTCGTCAA